>NW_022639711.1:74898-132000 GCF_010583005.1 Odontomachus brunneus
ATATATATATATATATATATATATATATATATATATATATATATTTACACACAACAAAATTGATCGCGCGACTACAGAAAACACGCAGCAGATTACTTAACGCACCGATGGTATCTGCGAAGATATCAATTGTGTAGCAATCGACGCACGATATCGAGATGTCGCGGCACAACGAAACGGAGTATCCGTCGGCACTTACCACAAGCCGCTGATATCCTTCCCGCGAATCCACTCTCGACACTTTTGTATTAGATATCGAATCGACACGCCGTCGTACACAGCCGCCACTTGTCTTATCATGTAAAAATACATTACTGTTTCGAAACACACAAAACCTCTTTATAATTCCAATATCTCCTAGCACAATTAACGACTCACTTAGTTCGACCGCTTCGAAACCTCTTCACATTCGAGCTTTTGCGACAATACGAGCACTAAAGCTTCCAATCGATTATTATTAATCCGATCGATTATTATTAATCGTAAAGTTTACAAAGAGTAAAGGTGAAGGAAAGGAATGTGCAGTGCATTAATACTTTACTGCGATATCATGTGTGATGTCTCGTAGTAACTAATGTTAATTTTTACACATGTGTGTTATATATCAGTTATATTGAGTGGAAAATTATAACTGTTATATAACTGTTACTTGGTATTTGCTAGGTGGTTTCGCTTCGATTTTTATCGTTTGTGTGGCGTTTAATTTTATCTTTTTGCATAATTTTCGGACGTAATCCAAGTCTAACACAAATGTAAGAAAATATATTACCTCTCCAATAATTGAAATACAGAAACGATACATCGCACTCTAAACTTCATTATTGAGAAAATTATCTTTGACATATAAGATAATTACGAATTGATATTTAACGCGAGCGAACGATCAAGCGAGAGGCATCACCATCGTGTTACAACCAACAGTGCGTTCGTTGTTAGCAATGCAATTAGAGACGGCATAATCGAGCGAGCGGAGGCACTGTGACTCACGGAGGAGAGTGACGAGCGGGAGGGAAAGAGAGAAAACGAAAGAAATGACGAGCCGGTGCGCGAGGTAACAAAAAAATACCAGTCGTCGCCAAAATCCTCCGCCTATCATCGGTACGTCACCAATCAGTGCACGTCCGTAGTTCCGCCGCATAGCGACAATCGTTCTCTTTCGCGAGATAATTGTTCTGTTCGCGATTCGGCGCGGGCGCATCCATCTCATCCGCTCGTACACTAAGCTTCAATAAAACCTTGACATTTATTTAACATTTGCATTTACTTAACGAAAATTCATTAGCTTCTGGAATTATTTTTATCATATTTGGATATGCATATACATTGCTTCTCATTATTCGACCAATCTGTTATTTTGATTGTTTGTCATATCATATCATATATCCAGTCACAAACTATTAGAAAAGAACTACTAGAAAGAATGCTGACTTCTTAATTAACATTAAGGTTTCATTATAGCTTAGCGTACAGAGATTGGTACATTAAGGAAAAAATATTAGAAAATTAATCTGTGGAATATAAAATTTGTTCACAAAAATAAATTTTATTTCACAGAAATAAACTTTATATCTCGCAAATAAATTTTCAAGTATTTTTTCTCACTATGTGATAGCCTTAACATTTGTATAATTAAGAATCATGATTTTCAACCATACCCAATATAACGTGTGTATACACAGGTTGACAATCGTATTCACCACATGTTGAGGCTTACTCACTGGTTTGTGTGCACGAAGGAAGAGTCGAGAATTAAAGAGAAGAGAAAACGCTTTTGGCAAAGTGCACGCACCGATGCGTACATTGCGAGACATGCGTTTCAATCGCAACCGACATGGACTATGCGCTGCTCGAAAATTGATCGCGGTAGCAGCATGTTGGCAATTTTTTGCAAATAACAAGGACCAGCGAGGACATCACTGCCGCTTATACTTGCTCGGAGATCAAAACTTGTCGATATTATATTGTATTTATTATATTCGTTCAATGATCAAGCGCGAAGACAAAAATTTGGTGATAGCGAAAAGTTACAAAAATCTTCAAGAATTCGTTTGTTAATTTTTAGATAACGCTTAATACAATTGTATAAGCGTTACGAGTATAAGCGTCAATGTTATCACTGTAATTCCGATATACCGATTGACTGCGAACAGTACGATAATAACACATTACTTGCGAATAGAGAATATAATCATTGAGATATGACACGCTTGTATAAAGACTATTTTAGAACGTCGCCCGATGCATAAAACACCTACGACCTACTGACTTGTTGTCGTCAAAGGATCGTAGCACCGATTTTCTACCTTGCATTGTCGTTTTCCTTTAAAATTATCCACATGCAAACCCTTACACTGAGGAAACCGTACCCTTGTGAATTGATTGATATCTGTAGCGTTTCATGATTGTTACACTCTCAAACGTGTTATTATTTCCTAGTGCGCATTTATAATTCACATGTCGTGTACGATCGATCGATCTGCTAAAGAGATATGAATAACGTGTAATATGACATCTGCTTATCGGCGATTCGCGAGGGCAACGCGAAATCCGCTTGAATTTGCATGCATGGCCTGATGCGTCGACTCGCCGCGCAACTAATCCTGTCTATATCGTTGAAACTCATCTTATTTTTTAATTCGTACCTCAGGATGCGGCCGAGACGATGGAATACGGGCCCCCGGGCAATATTCAAATCTCTTTGGCTAACGGAAACATCATGAAGATCCCGCTGGCGAGTATCAATATCAGCGAGGAGGTGAACAAGACTGGTATCTGGCAGCAGGTCAACGAGGGCAACGAGAAGTCGAAGCAGTCTAAGTCACTGATCAAGTATGTATATATAGAAACTAAAAATATATTACAGAGCTAAAGTAAAATATTGTAGAACTGAGGAACATTATAAAATTGAAATATATTGCACATTGTGTATAAAAATTAAATAATATTTTATTTTATATATTTTTACATATTTTATTTATTTTATTTATTTTATATATTTTTTGCTGTTATAATTTATTTAAATAACTTACTTAAAGTTCATTTATAAAATCAGTAAGAAAATCTACCTACGATTTCCCTATAAGCAGATCCTCTATCGAGTTCGCTTTCGAAACTAACTAGAGTTCATTCGATATACAGCATGGGGAAGCAGAAGAAGCATACAAAGAAGGACAACTCGTTGCTAGCCGATGAGACGACGAGGCTGACGACAATGACTGAGGAGGACGAGGATGACAGTGGGATCTCGATCAAGGTGACAAACGTAAATGACTCTAAATTCTAACTACCATCACCATCACCAAATCGACAATTCATATGGCAAGACACACAGCAAGAGCACCAATACACCGGCATGCAACATACTACCCCATGCACCACCGCTGTGAGTAAATTTACAAGCGAGGAGCGGCATGAGACGGCCCTCGTCGAGTCGTCGTAAAAACGAACTTAGACGCGGACGACTCGTCGCAGAGAACGCGGACTTTCATGGACGGCAACGAGAACACGGCGTTTCTTTTATCATGTAACGTCAAGTATTTTTACCAAACAGTTTCATTTCATTCTGTAAATTCGCGAATCTACGATGATCGCGCGAGATACTCGAGGAGACGTTGGTGAAAGAATTTATTCTAGCATTTATTGTCGTTATATAATACGTCTGTTCACGTTTCGCCAATTTCTTGGCGCAATCACGTTATTGTCCGTGAAATTCGACTCTGCAGCTCGTGCTTGCGCTCTTAGAGATATCGCACGCACACGTTGCTCTTCATTGCTGTCTGCGAAACAGACTGATATAACGTTTTCTCTCGAACTAGCTTTGTAAAGCGGGGTGGAAACATTTAGTCGCATGCTCCTTCTTTTTAATATAGCACCTGTAGGTTCTTATATTATTGCATGGGTATTAAGAGAGAGACTTGCTTCTATCATTATTTATTAACAGATCGTAAATGAAAAGAATAATCCAGATTCTGTTTTTAAATGCTGCCATTAAAATTACTGCTGATCGTTCTAGGACGCTCAGTATATCGTGAAAAATGTCACGTATTGCCTCATATTTATGAAATAAAAAAAAGAAATATACATATCTTTATAATAAAGAAAATATATTTGTTATCATATGTAGAGAGCATGCAATATAATCTCCTAATTTTATACAGAATATTTCAGAATTACAAGCAGACTTGATTGGCTAACAAAGTTGACAGAAACGAAATCTTAGCGTCATAATTATTCACGAAATGATGATTAATGACGAATAATCCAACATGATCGTTCATTTCGTTGAAGAAATTTTTAGGGAAGCGTACCGAAGAGCAAGTTCCAAGGAATGTTAATTAAATGTTAATATGAGTGATTCAACTGGATTATTTCAGGTAGATTTAATACGATCCAAGGAAAGCATCAGTCCCTTGAAAGCGAATGGCACTACCTCAGCCGAAACTTCTGTTTAACATGAAGACAGCAGAAACGAGCGCACGTTGACGCGACACGCAGGCTTCTTCGATCGATCGTTTCGAGACTTTCGTCCACTTCAGTTCCTTCTCCGCAATCTGCGTCCGTCTCTCTTTCGCGAATCGTTTATTCGGCCGACAAGGAACCTATAGATTATCGCATCATCTAATTTCACCGAGACTTTCATTCTTATTTGAGAAGTTATATCTCATATCTCACATTTTGCGATTATCATTGTTTATATTATATTTGTATCGTATTTGTCACATGATTGACACACGGTCCGCGCGATCCTGGACTTTATGCTAGACTCTGCACAGAGAAAAATTTACTGCTAAGAGAAGCGATTATTCAGTTTGTTTTTCTTCTTTTAAGTAATAGTTGTAAATTCGACAAAGAATTTTTTTATGATAATCTTAAAATATACCGGTAACAAGTTTTAGGTAAGCTTACTGTGATGTACTGAAAAGAATTTATTCTCTTTACAAGGATATCATAAAATTTTATCGATGAAACAGTTGATTTGACTCTACGCAAATAAGCAAACCGAAGTTTTATCTTAATTCAGTATTCTTGATTAAAATACTAAACCTACTAGAATTCAGAATGTATTTCGAATAAATTTGATGCTTATAATGAGCTTATGATAGATTTGCGGATATGTAAACTTAAAAAAAATACTTAAAATAGGTAACATTTACTTGAATGCAGTATGTATTTTTCTGTGTGTAAATGAAAGTCATCCATACACAGAGTCTCAATGTGCCTGTACATAGAAGCGACTCAATTCAAGATTCTCGCCAATTAATAATCGGGTAACTTTATGAAGATTCTTCTCTTATCCTCGTGAAAGTAGTAAACATTGTGTACGAGAAATATACCTTTAAGTCGCAGCGAATTACCGCAAAGGACAAACTTGACAAATACGAGAAATGGGAGAAAAACGATATTTACATACTGTGTATTTTTTGCTGGTTATTCGTGCGACAACTGATTCCTTTTGTTAGAATTACCCTCGAACTGTACGAGAAACTCTCTCGACGAGAGAGAGAGAGAAAGAGAGAGAGAGAGAGAAAGAGAAAGAGAGGAGGTGGAATTCCAAAATTCGACGTAATAGAGACGTACGGGATAGTTACATAGTAGTTTTTACATTCTAGTAACAACGGAAAAGAAAGTATGATAAAATATAAAAATTTCAAATACCACTGCGCCTCGATCAAATAACAAAAAATGCTGGTCAATGAGAGTCGTGGTGTTTACGATTTACGTCATTACCCAATAAACACCAACTGACAGTAACATTAAATCAATATTATAATTTCCCACTCAACTATATACAACTGTAATATAATACGCACGTTATATTATATTTATATTGTTGAATGGGAAATTGTGATATTGATGTTATATTACTGATAATTAGTGTTTACTGAGTAGGCATATCTTCACGCTGGAACTCGTGAAAAGCGCACATTTTTCGAAATCGTAAGCGACACCAAAGAAATAAAACAAGCAAATATTTACACGTCGTGTTAAAAAAATAAAAAAATAAATAAAAATAAATAAATAAAGTATATGCGTCTGGGTGTAAAATCGCGATACAACGCGCGGAGAAATTCGAATCTTTAGTCGCGGCCCTTGAGAAGTCGCTCGAGTTTCGACGCATTCGATGATACGATTCCATTTTCACTGTGACAGTTTCGTGCGCGGCACCGTACGACACGGGGAAGCGCAACGGGGAAGAAAACTGTCGAAAGGTATCGTATCGTCGTACACGATGACACGCGATTCTGTGCGTGTTGCGTGATTAAGTAGCTAAAATATATCTATAATCATAGTATGCCAAAGAAACCCCGCAGTGTACACGTGTACCGACGCTTCCTTCGAGGGATATCTCGCGAATCATTAGCGGCGAGGATCGCCGAGAGGAAGTAACTCGTAACGAGTATGTCGCCCAGCAAATAATAAATAACAATAACATTACATCAATATTATAATTTCCCACTCAGCGATAAAACTGTTACATATAACGCATGTTGTATTGCACTTGCATTGTTGAGTGAGAAATAACAATGTCGATGTAATGTTACATTTAGTTGGTGTTTACTGGACGCTTATTGGAGAGAACCGCGCTTGAACGTTGTTCATCCTCAGATCGTTGATGCGATCGAAATTGGACTTATCTTAGAAAACTTCCTAAAACTCTCTTATCGACGTCCTGTTTTCCAGACGATAAAGGTCGATTCTCGAGAACAGTCAAAAGTACCTTGTAGCAGCGTATCGTTCGTTTCATTGTTTGTTACCGAAAATTCCGAACCGGCTGAAAGTCTCGCGCGAGAGCTGAGCATTGGAATTCTATTTTCGTAACTCTTTTGATATCTGGACACGTCTAACTAGCCATCAGCGACAATATCAATATATTCTAATTATAGTGAAATTAGTTTCTCCCTCCCCATCACGAAATCCGCGACGTAAATTCTCCGTTCCGCGGTGAAGCGCGATGTAACATGCTTTTTTATAACGTAATCCCTTGAAGGATAACCGATCTCGTTCGTGGTTAGAGGGAGATGACGTACATCGTTGACCCGTATAGCCCGCGATGTATATAATAGCTAGTCGTGCGACAATTTACGAATTCATTGTGTAACAATTAATATTCTGTCGGGTAACGTAAGTGGCGCGTTAGTTCCGATCAAGCGAAAGTCACCGACTCAATGGTTGTTCTCGAAAAGAGAGAACGATTTTCGACTTTGATTCAATCGCGAAATATTTCCTTACATGATATGTTCAATTTACATACCAGACTTCATTGTAAATTAGTCCAATATGCAATGACGCAAGTAAGTGCTCAGTAAACATCAACTACATAACAGTAACATTACATCAATATTGTAATTTCCCGCTTCATAATATAAATACAATATAACGCATGTTGTGCGTAATAGTTACATTGTTGAGTGGGAAATTATAACATTGATGTAATATTGTTATTAGTCAGTGTGTCTACTGGGTATTTACAAAAGCTTACAAGTCGACGAAATATTAACAAGTCACTCAAATCAGTCCGTGACATATACTAAGCAGAAAAATCGCCGAATCCTGTTGTCAACTCTTTGACAGAGTCGATAGTAAAGATCTTCATTATGATTAACCATCAGCTGCCCCGATTCGGCTAATTAACAAGACACACAATCATTCGTGAAATTTTCACAAAATTGGTAAGCTAGCCGGGAGAAGAAAAAACGTTCCGCGATATATTTTTTTACACGGACATTTTGCTAAACAGATAGTTTGAGAGAACTGAGTTCTAACTCGACGCGCGAAGCCGACGCGAGAGTCACGTCTTATGCGTGGTACGTTTGACGCGTAGGAATGTGCTCAAAGGGAAGACCTACAATTAAAATTAATACATGTAAACGTTTATATCGCTGGAAAGTATAATCGTGCGTACCGCGTACACTTCTTAAGTATATATAATATAATTATGTATATATATATATATATATATATATATATATATATATATATATATATATATATATATATTTTTTTTTTTAAGCAGAGAGAGAGAAAAAAAAAGTGTGTGCGCTCGCATATTCCCGGAGACAAGCCGCTTGAAATCGCGAATAGCATTAGTTTGTGGGCAATGTCAAAACGAGACTAGAGCGTTACGACGCGATGTAACTCAGATCGTGTCATTTCTTAATTGAACGAACCAAAAAAACGTGGGAAAAAAATATTAATTTATGGTTAATGTGTAAAGTAAAATTATCTTACCAAACGTATGTACGACACGTATGTTCGTGTGTGTTTGTGTGCGTGTATGTGTGTGTTAAGTCCGCATCAGGTCAGCTAAAGCCTGTTGGACTAAGTATCGAAGATTGAGGATTGCTGACTGAAAATTGGAACTTGATCGATCGCATCAAAGCGAACCAAGGTCCACGAGATCAAATCAAGAGGTACGATAATGTCGCAACGCCAAGTATATTAATGAATCAAGAGGCACGATAATATTGCGACGCCAAGTACATTAATAAAGCGACAAAATGATAATAGCTCAAATACGATTATGTTCATGATGAAACTGTCGTAGCATCAAATGGCTTGTCATGTTCTAATTCCAAACTCGCAATCCTCAGACTCCAATACCCGATTTGATATGAGCTTAACGCAGGCCTGATCACAAAGCGGTAGATAGGCTACAGTCGCCGACGTAGTATTAATTGGTTGTGACTATGTAGGGAAGATTGTTTCGGGAGAGAGTTTTGCGGAGTCGAGGTGGAAAGTAGCTGAACACCTGTCGTGCACCTCCAAAGCGTGCTGCGTCTTCTTCAATCCGAAACGGGCGATCCAGATCGGGACGTTGCTGGCGCTCTCCGTTGAGAAAGTGGTGCTTAAAAACGTGGGCCTACGTTACAGATGGATGTGACTGCGGATTCGAAGAGAGCGAACATTCTGCGCGAATCGCCAATAATTTATAATGACGATCGCTCGATTATTTCGGTGCACGTTCGCGCGACAAAGCACGTCGGAGGGACTTCCGAGGCAACGCGACAGCGAGAGAGCATGATTCACGTTGTAATTCATGATGTTAAACGGCTGATCATTGAGATTGTACCCAAGAAGCTGAACACGGCGACCGATATGAATAACGGAGCACTAAAGAGAGAAAGTTCGCTTTAGAAATTTGTACTAGAACTCCATTCTGTCGTTGTACTCTGTAGCATCGGGTGCCGTTCAGCTTTAGTTAATTCACACGATGTATTATTAATAAATTAATTGATAACTATATGTAACTTTTATGTACATTGTATTCTTATACACACCTATATCCAGACAGAATCAGAATACAGTTCCCGTTATTATCATTGCGCGTTTCTTTAATCGTTTTTTATACTTGACACATTGTGACATTTCTTATCAATTTTTATGTCATTATTCGTCCGTATTTAGCAAATCTTCCTGCGTACAATTGCAGGACAACCTCGGCGAGCTTCCCATCTGAAATTGCAGAAGTATCACCAGATACGTCGTCGTCGCACCCATCATCTGATAAACAAAAATATCACAGAGTGAGCAATCTTAAAGTAGCGCAATTTCCATATTGAGAAATTTACTACGAAAATCAAATTGCATTTCGAACAAGATATTCTAAGTGTTCTCACCGAATGGAAGAAAGTATTATCGAGAGTAAAGTATCCGCTAGCTGTAAAATGTATCTTGCGGTGCAAAAGTTGAAGCGAGAATTGTTTGAGCTGCAAAAAATCTCCAATAAATACCGTTACGACGCAATTAACGAAGGAATATCAAGTTTGCATTACCTCTGACTTCATCATATTGCCGATCGTGCAACTCAAGAGTTTATGTATCGCACTACCGGTTTTTTCCACCTACAAAAAATTAGAGATGGATATCACACGATCTCTGGCGAAAATAGAAATTGCGTACGCTTGCTTTACGTTCCAATTGTTTCAATTTACGCTTTGTAAGCGCTTCACTTACACTTCCGTCACTCTTCGTTTACACTTTATTTACTCTCCAATTTCTATTTTCGCCAGGGATTCGTAGAATTAATTGTAATAATCATTGTAGATCAATAAAATTGATTCGATTCTTACCTCGCGCAAAATCCTAGTAATTCTAGTGGTAAGAAGGATAATGGGATAAATCAAAAAAATCAACCAGATGATGGTATCAGTCAAAACCGCGACTTCCAAGATCTCACTGCTCAGCAAAAAAGGCGACAGGAGGTAGTAGGCGTTGTATACAAGCGAGAAGAACATGAAGGAGATGCCACACACTATCGGCACCGAATAGAAGTCCGACACGTCCTGGGAGACCTCGCAGAGATGACAGTGCACATCCCGCAACTGTAGCAGTTGATGAACGGAGGAGTTGCTGACGATGATGCGACGAGTCTGATACAGGGATTGTGGTCGGGAGTCCGGCGTGCTAACTCTGGAGATACCCTGTATCGCCTGATTCACGTCGACAAAATCCGCCTGTATAACAGTCACCAACAGGGAATACTGGATCATGAAGAATCCCACGTGAAACGTCGGCAGAACATCTGTCAGCCAGGAGATCGGGCTTGAATAGAAGGCGAAGTATTCGCAGATCAGGAGAGTTATCGCCAGACTACCTTCCAGAATGCAGATGATCGCCAGGAAACACAAGACACGCTCTCGTCGCAACGAAGGGTACAAACGGTACTGACGGTTGAGCTCGTGCTCGACGTCCATCAGTCGGTTGGCAATTCGCACCAGGGACCTCTCGCCGAAGCAATAGCTGAGTAAAATCGCGCAGATCGCCATGCTGCCGAGCAGAGTCTGAAAGATCTCGATGCCTACACTCATGTTCGTCTTGTTGGGATACTCCATGTTGATCCTGTACGGTATCGACAGGTAATTCGAGGCGATCATCAGACTGACGAGCACGGCGTTGTAAACGATGCCCAGCTCAGAGTACTGGAACGTGCAGGACGTTTGTGGGCTTCTTTTCTTCTGGGCGACGACGCAGTGAGAGAAGGTCGCGAGACCGATTATCTTGAAGAATATTAATAACATTCGAAACGCCCACAAGGAGTTTTGATGCGGCGGTGGCGATTTAATCCTCGTCGGTTTCTGCTTGTTGAACCTCTCTGTGATGATGCTCACTTTCTCTAGGTTCCCGAGAATATTGGAGATCCTATAGGCATCCATGAAGACTAAGTAGATTAAGTATACAACCACAGCATCCTCGTGATGTAATTATTCTCTTCGATAAATTAATCTGAAGATGACACCTAATTTTTTCCCAGTGCACATCTTTAACTCGTGGATATTTGCAGCCTTCTCCATAATTCCAAATTATTTTTTGTTTATTTCAAAATGTCTTTTATGATTTCGTTAGTTAGTTAAGTATATGTAGTTTCTTGATGTGATAAAATCACATTACAATAGTAAACAGATCTCGATCTGGTAAAATTACTACTTTCCAGATATCTTCTTCTGCGGTCGCTGCAAGAACTAACAAATTGTTCAATTAATCCGCAGTTATTAGAATTTCATACACCTGCTGTCACGTTCACCGCAAAAAGTTCACTTATGCCTAACTGTATGTCGCACTTCATTCATTTGAGGCGGCACTAAGCACATGCAGCAAGACTTTTTTGCAAAGGTCGCTTTCGCGAGCGCGTATTGTGTATGCAAAACATTATCAAATATTAATTCCACTAGAGTCATAGGCAACACTCTTGGGACCAATGGAAATCATAAGGTCAACACTGTTGCTTGTAATGATAACATTGTCGCGATGAAATTGTTGATTGTCGAGTAACAAGCACATTGTGTCACAACGGTTGTTAGTGTGGCATACACTGAAACCCACTGGAATATTAATACTCTTATATGTGTCATGATACACGCCGCGATATGAGAATACCGTCTGTGTCATTTTCAGCTGTCGCGTCTCTTCAATTGTAACACTGGGTAGATTATCAGTAATTAACAAGTCCACGTATGCGACTCAAAAGTAGTATTTGCGCGGTAGATTGTCAACGATGTCTTCGTTCTTACTAAGTCATATTGTCGCTTTCTTTATATTCTTCCTCCAAGGAGCACTTGAAATATTTTCCTGTCGGACGCATAAAATTCTCCGATTCTAATGAGACGTTCTAGTCTAGAATAAACGTGCACGCTTATGCTCCACACGTTTTGCTACTACGTAGCATATTTTTTATTGTCAAAGATAACAGTCATCTGAGGAATTATCTGATTTAACGTCGCACTCGCAGATCGAAGAACATGAAACTTACATTATGTATGCAATATGGTTTGCGATACTTAATGATAAAAAGGCATCATTGTGTAAAATCAAATAGTTCGCACGAATGCGTGACTATTTCTCCTTTCAAAATATTTGTGATGTGCAGCTTTCAATGTATATGAAATGAATACAAACTATATTTGCGGCAATACCAATGATAGATTGTCTAAATAAATCTAAAATCGTATGCACTGTCTACAAAGACTTCAAATCATTTCGCGTACGTATTATTTTATATTAACATATTTTATGATATTAAATCACTCATGTCATTTGAATGTTTATCTTTACAAATATGCAATTTTTTATTAACGAGATTATTGTTACAAAGATTATTGTTACAAAGATTTGTTTTTATCAATAGGCATTGCAAAATTTCTGTTTTAAAGTGTAATCGATGTCGTAACATAACATGTGCTATGGCAGTTTATTTCTTGGTAGAAAAATCTGAATATAAAATACCGAACATCAAATAATTTTAATACTTCCTCCAATATTCTGCATGAATAGTATTCATTAATAATTAAAAATATAATGCTTACCAATGGTAAAGTGATTACCATACTGCTATACTTTCATCATATAAAGACCTGATAGCGTCCAAAAGATTGTTGTTCAATAACTCTTTTGATTTGTATGATTTCGTTTGTATGATTTCGACACTTCCTCTATCATGATTTTACTGAAACAACTTTTTGTCTATTCTGCACTGGCTGTCTTTTAAAAATAGTCTGTAATAAATATCAAAATTATATTGAAACAAAAATGACAGTAGCGAAAAATTTTGTGATATTTAAAAATAATAACGTTGACATGTTCAAATAAATGAAATTTTTTAAAATTTAAATCCGTACTAATAAAGTATATTACGTATAAAAAAATGTCCAAAACATTTTCTCCTACGTCTCACAGTTTCATTCATTATCAGATATATGGAATTAGCTTCAAAAATTTGTTTCAATTCTTAAACATGCAAGTAAGTATTTATGAAAAGATATATCCGAAGCTCATCAAAATCGATGAAGAATATTTTCAGATCGTTCTTTATGTGATTCAAATTTAAGGATCACTTGTATCGCATTGTTACGTTTGTTATTAATCGTCGTCCCATTATTCATTCATATGTGACACACTTTGCTGTGTACAATTACAAAGCGATCTCGACGAGTTTCCCAACTGAAATTGCGCGAGTATTACTAGATACGTCGTCACCGCACTCAGCATCTAATAAACAAATATATCATAAAGTAATTTTAATGTACTGAAACGTTCGACACAATTTATACACGTGGTTTCAATTGAGATAATAAATGGATAAATACGTACTAATATCAATATGTGTTTATAAAATTACTACTATCCTATGAGTACTATATGTACTCACTTAACTATAATTTAATTTTATTAGATTCGATGTAATTGTAATATTTTTCACATATAGTTATAAGTATACATAATGATGTTGATTTGATTAACAGGAAAAACATTTCTTTACACATTCATACCCTTTTCAGCAAAATGAAGTTTGAAATAAATAATAAATATAGTCTAGATAAATAAATACAGAAACTTGAGTTCGTATATATTATGTATTTCAAACTTTTTTATTGCGCTAAAAAGAATACGAAATATTCGCTTTAGAAAAAACTATAACAAACAGATGAATAACGACTAGTAAGTGCCAAAGGGCGTCAGTCGTGCGTATATAATTTGACG
This sequence comes from Odontomachus brunneus, assembly GCF_010583005.1. Classification (NCBI taxonomy): domain Eukaryota; kingdom Metazoa; phylum Arthropoda; class Insecta; order Hymenoptera; family Formicidae; genus Odontomachus; species Odontomachus brunneus. The sequence goes on from NW_022639711.1 coordinate 88,873, forward strand.
TGTGTTTATATCTTTACTTCAGTAACGAACGTTTTGATTTTCGCCTTGGCTTTCCGCTTTAGCGTAATTAAAAATAGATAATCTAGGATAGGTAAACGCAAACTTGTCTTCGTACATTATTTCAGAAGTTTTGAAACGTTCGTCTTAAAAATCGCAAATCTCAGCTAAACTATATTTCAAGTATATTTAAGGAAATCTAAGATTTCTTACCGAGTGGAAAAGAGTATTATCCAGTGTAAAGTATCCACTAGCTGTAAAGTATACCTTGCGGTGCAACAATTGAAGCGAGATCTGTTGAAGCTACAACAAATTCATAGTAAGTCGTTAAAACTCGATTACTGTCGTGGAATCTCGAGTTTGGTTTACCTCAAATCTCGCCTCTTTGTCAGTCATACAACTCATCAGATTGTTTATTGCATTGCCTGTTCTCGCCATCTGTAAAAAATTCGTGCTTTTGAAATGTAATCAACAAAACTGACACGCAAAACTGCAGACCATCCTACCTCATTCAAGAGCTTGGTAATACTACTGGTAAGAAGGAGAATGGGATATATGAGGAATATCAACCAAAGGACAGTGTCGACAAAGACCATATACTCCAAGACCTCGTCGTTCAACAACAGAGGCGATATAAGGTAATAGCCGTTGTACACGATTGAGAAGAACATATAAGATATGGCGAACAGCATCGACACCGAGTAAAAGTCCGACACGTCCTGGGAGACGTCACACAGTTGACCGTGCACGTCCCGTAGGTCCAGTAGCTGATGAACGGTGGAATTGCCGACAGCAATGCGACGAGTCTGAGAGAGAGTTTGCGGCTGAAAATCCGGCGGACTGACCCTGGCGAGGCACTGTATCGCGCGATTCACATCGGCAAAATTCATCTGAATGATGGTCACCAGCAGGAAATACTGAATCATGAACCATCCCAGGTGAAACGCCGGCAGGATATTCGTCAGCAAGGATATCGGCTTAAGATAGTAGGCGAAGTATTCGACGATCAGGAGAGTCATCACCATACTACCGTTGAAGATGCACACAATCGTCAGGACACGGAAGACGCGCTCTCGCCGTAGTGAAGGGTACAGACGGTACAGACGGTCCAGTTCGTGCTTGACGTCCGTCAATCGATTGCCGATTCGCAGCAGATTCTTCTCCCGGAAGCAATAGCTAAGTAAAATCACGCAAATCGCTATGCTGCCGAGCAGAGCCTGAAAGATCTCGATGCCTACGGTCATGTTCGTTTTGTTGGGGTAGTCCAGGTTGATGGTGTACGGTATCCCCAAGGAGTTGAAGGCGATTATCAGGCTGATAAGTACAATGTTGTAGGCGATACCTAGCTCGGAGTACTGAAACATATACGACGTCTGCAGGTTCGTCCTCTTCTGTCTGTCGACGCAGTATGTGAACGTCGCGAGACCGACGAACTTGAAGAATATTATCAACATCCGTAGTGGCCAAGAGGAATCCTGATACGATCGCGATTTGATCATCGTCGCTTTCTGTTTGTTGACCTTCTCCACGACGAAGCCAACTTTCTCTACGTTCCCGAAAATTGTGAAGATCCTGTAGACATCCAGGTAGATTGAATACTCTATCAGTTCGGAAGCTTCCTTGCGATGTAAATTATCTTCTTCGATAAATTAATATCTAAACGTGATATCTAATTTTTTTTTCTATTATACCTCGTCAGATTGCGCGCATTTGTAATTCCTTTCATAATTCCGAAATATTGTCTACGATTTCGTTGATTAATTGAGTACGTACGGGTTTTTGGTGTGATTAATGCATTACTTTTTAAATATTTATTTTTCTCCTCCCGATCACTTTGCGAGAGAATCAGATTAATTAAATTGATTCGCGATCCTTTGTACTTAGTGCGCGCACAGTCACGTTTCCGATGAAGGATCCGCGATACATTAGAATCTACGAGACGCTTCATTCATGCGAAGCAGCACTGAGCGCAAACAGCGAAAGACTTCCGTAAATGTCGCTTTCGCGAGCGCTTGTCGTGTATGCAAAACATTAAATATTAACTCCGTGAAAATCATAGGTAACGTCCTTGGGACTAACGGAAGTCATAAGGTCAACTCTGTCACGTACAACGATATCGATCTCGCGATTAAATGGTCGATTGTCGGTTAACACAGACACGTTGTATCACACATTAGTTAGGCCCATATTAAAGTCTAATAAAATATTTATAGCTCATATACATGACATGTATATGTTAGCACATGAGATAATACACACCATAATGCTGGTTAGATCATAAACAATTAACGAGTCTTCGAACATAACTTAAAAATAGTGTTATTCTTAATTTAATTATTTCTTAATATTGTTATTCTTGACGATAATTTCTTATCTTTGACGATATTTTCATTTTATTAATTTGAATTTTTTATCTATATCTTTCTGCTTTAAAAAATTGTATTTGATAACAATTTTGCTCATCTAGGCTTCGTCGTCAACTCACATTGCAAGGCTTTTAGGACGCATCGAACTTCTACTTGATGTTGACACTGTTTAGCAACTTTTCCACATTCTTCTCGCTCATAATATTAATTATTAATTTCTACAGCTATTATTATTGGACAGTGAGTTTTTGAGGTCGACATAGTCTTCTAGCTGATATTTTTTATATATCCCGTTTTTCTTTTCATTAGTAGTATCGCCGAGCTTTTGAGTGAGGTAGGTTGGTCTGTTAACTGAGTTGACTTCACCGATTTACTGGAAAACGAAGACGAGAAATCAGATTAATTCTATAAAATCGAACAGGATCTTTCAAGATCACAAGTTTCTTACAGATAGAGAGAACGAGCAATACGACAAATAATCTTTTGAATTTCATTTTCGACGACAATAATTGAGTCTTAGTTACTCTTACTGTAAATCTATTGCAGCCTCAACAAATCTTGCTTCAACTGCTGCATTGCAAGGTATCCGACGTTTCATTTGATATAGTTTATAATCGAGTCTCGCTCTTAATGTGACATCTTAATGTAACATCATAATGAAATAAAATACGTGTGTTATACATGTGTTATAAAGAACGACATTTTACTATTCCTAGCGAGTGCGCTTTATCGTTTTTATTTATTAAGTTGAATTTTTAACCTGCATTTTTCTTTTTCAAGAAACATGTAAAATATTGTTTACAATATTGGATGTATAAAATATTTCAATAACGTTACACATTTAAATTTCATGTTCTTCAATTTACAAGTACGAGATACATGAAGGTACATGATTGTATAATAAATCTGATTTAACCGAATCTTGCGGTCTAATAGCATCTACACAATGAAAACTTTTATACATAGTTGAAATTTATTGCGCAATAAATATTGGATATTAATGTATCAGCTCTAATCACATTATATAATTGTCTTGCCAGATTACAAATCGAAACATTTAGTATTAATGATTGTAAAATGATAACATAATTATTATCTAAAGAACAGGTTCAGGTATCAAAAACATGAGATTTAATGTGTAATGTCCAGTGCTTCGTGCTGTATCGTGAAATATTCTTAATATCAAATCCATATAAAATTACCTTGTTCTTAAACTAACACCTTATTACGAGAATAAATACGTAGGCTTATGCGTTATTAAGAAAGACATTTTATTGTTCCCGATGAAAATGTTTTATCGTCGATGTCTCTTTTATTAAGTGAAACTTTTGATCTGTGTCTTCCTTTTTCAGGAAACACGTAAAATATTTTTGACAGTAGTTTAACGTATAATATAGTTTTAATAGTATCGAACGTATTTATTCGCTTTTAACGATACACGCTATTACTAAAATGAATGCGTACACTCGTGCATTGTGAGGAGCGACATTTTACCTTCATATTTTGCTGCTAGTAAAGTTTTATTTTTATCACAGAGATAATATTCAGCTAACTCATAATCTGATGTTATACATATATTTTTCGACGATGCTTTATCATTTGGTGTCACTTTTACCAGCATTGTGTGAAATTCAAGTATTGTATAGAATACCTAGACATTCTACAGAACGTCTATCAGTTTTTATAATGCATAGATATTTCATATATAACGCCTAAGTATTCTATACAATGTCGGATTTCTTACTTTGCCGGTAACATTGCAATATTACACGCTTAAAATTCATGTTTTGATGTCTGATCCCGTTTACCAGATAATAATTCTGCTACCGCTTTACAATTATGAATAGTAAAAGATTCAATTTGTAATATTTGACAATGATATAATGTGATTAGGAGCTGATATATTAGTACTCAACATTTGTTGTATGATAAATTTTAGTACTATATAAAAGTTTCTTGTATGCAGATTCTGTTAAACACTACAAAATGCGATTAAATCAATCAAATTTATGTTATTCAACTTTTATGTCATATATCTTATTTATACTTGTAAATTAAATAATATTAAATATGTAATACTGCTTGCAACACCAAATGATAAAAGATCGAAAAATCGAAAAATCCAGTAAGCTATGCTAAACGATGATAGTTTTGAAATAAGTAAGTTTAATTAGTATATAATATATTTCCTCATATTTTATATCACATATAACACGCAATTGAATTTTTATCCTTACAGAGGTGTGATTTTATTAATATTATTATTATAAAGTTTTACTTTTTTATTGATATGCGATTATAAAATTACAATTATCCTAGGATTGCTAAATATACACATTTAATTATAATTTAATCTAATTTTATTAGATTTTATATAATTCTAATATTTTTTCAGTTATATTGTAAAATCTTCTCAATATGTTTGTGAATATGTTTGTGAATATGTTTATGACAATTTTATTCTTGACATGAAATGTAATCGATATTGTAATATGCTCTACGGCAGTTTATTATATTTCGTGACAAAATGGTTTCGACATACAACATACAAACATTACGTCATCGATCAATTTTGATACTTTCTTTAGCAAATTGATCTACTTAGTGAATATTTTAATTAAAAATAAAATGTAATATTTGTATGTTAATCGTAAAATATTTACAGTAATTGTCGTATCACCAGATAATGTCCAAAAATTATGGTTAACTTGTCTAATTTGTACGCTTTTGATACTTTTCGTCAGTACTTTATACTCTTATTGTATCAGCGACTGATTTGATGAGATAACTAATTGACGAGATATTAAGAACATTCAAACAATATGTCACGTGTCACAAATATTTGATAAAATGTTAGAAAATAAAAGACATATTATTATACTTATTAATATTATTAAAAAAATTTTTTAAGTTTTATCTATCACATGAAAAACTTCTCTTTTTACCATCCAATTTTCCTCACAATGGCAATAGTATGATAATATTATTAATAATCTTATGTCATATTACACAAAAGAGTTATTGGAAATAACGAGTTAGCTGATGTATTGTTTTGATATATTATCCTCATTACAATGATTGTAAATATTATATAAAGTATATGGCGACAATGTAAAGATTGGGTATTTACTCTCTAGCATGAACTCATCAGATAAAATAAAAAAAATAACACAAATATACAAAAAATAATTCATAGAATCGTATCACATACTTTCACATTCCGTAATATTCTTTTGACTTATCACTCGATAATATTCACTTTAAATCATTTACAATTAGTGGTAAAATTTCATAGCAAATTTATGAAAAATTCTGAGGTAGATAATGCATATCAATACATCAGCTGGTTTGGTAACATTTTGTCTATTGTACCGAGTTATGTGTGAAGTAACACTACAATATTGCCGTACCTTATTTATTTACACACAATACCAATTAATCAATTGCATATATTATAAACCAATTACATTTATTGCAAATGAAATATATAGTTATAGTAGAATCAATGAAATGATCTGACGAATATATCTATCACAAATTTATTTATCGTTGATAACATAATTTCAGTTAAATATTGAAATAATCATTGGAAATTAGCATGGTAGTTTATTTGTTAATTCCGGCATCTCTTATATAATATACCATGATTGTATAAAATTAATACGTTTCGAATTTTTCAGAATTTTGCTACGACTGCAATTGTAAAAAGCAAATACTATAAGTTTTTTATTAACTCGCCAAATAAGGGATGAGTGCTCAAGAAATTTTACGCTCCTCGTTTCGAATTACTCTGCGAGTGCATTTCAGCTTACGTACTTCAATGCGCCTGATTTATTAATGCCATAAAAGTGACAATCATAATGACAATGTATTTCTTGCCATAATCACATGGCGATACATAAAATAATAAATGTGCCTTTTGTCAGAAAAAAAAAAACAAAAGAAAATTACATCGGTTAATTAACTTCCTCGTTTTCAGTATTCGCACTCTGAATAGGCACTTCTGCTTCCGCTTCTATTCGTGCTTTGTCTTCGGTTTCAATAAGCGATCCTGTTTTCGATTCCGCTTGTGCTTGTGATGTAGATTCCGCTTGTTCGTTGTCCTGTTGTGGTTCTGATTCGGGTTCCCTCTCTATTTCCCGTCCTGATTCCACAACTGGTTCTACTTCAGTTACTATATCAGTATCTGGTTGACTACCGCTGTCATCCGCAGGCGAATCTTGTGGTCTAACAGAATCTATATACCAAAAACTTTTACAGAGCTCAAATTTACTGCGCAACAAATGTTGGATATTAATGTATAAATTGTAACCGCACTAAATAATTGTCTCATCAAAAATTATAAATCAAATCTCTTAATATTCATAATCGTAAAACAGTAGCAGAATAATTATTACCTGGGCAAGCAGGATCAGACATCAGTGAGAACATTTTCTCCTCAGACATATCTTTCGTTAATTCCTTGAAGTGCACCACTTGATCCGAGAAAGATTGCCAAAATGATTGCCCCTCAGGTATAGTAAACATGGCCTGTGTATATTTTATTATTCATTATATGCGCGTGTAACAAAATGTTAAAAATACATTTAAATAGTTATACAGGATGTCTCACAACCACCGTAAGATATTTTAATAGCATATTTTGAAGATAAAGTAGAGTCGAAAATCCTAATATAAAAATATCGAGACTACAATAGTTTTTAAATTATAACCAATTAAAGATTACCAGTAATATCGCATAGAATTCGCGCGCTCAGGTCTATAGTTATAAAGCACGCACATTTGATTAGTTATAATTCAAAAACTATTGTAGCCTTGACATTTTTGTATTAGGATTTTTTATTCTACTTTATCTTCAGAATATGCTATTAAAATATCTTATGATAGTTGTGAAACGCCTTGTATACTAATATTTCCTAAAAATGACGATTACCTTGTACTTGTTATATATATGTTCTGCTTTTTGTCTAATCTGTTCTGCCTTTTGTTTAAAAGTAGCCTGTAAAAAATATTAGCAATAAATGGAATGAACGAATAAATGAATAAAATATAAAAATCTTATAGTATTACATATAATGTGACCATATATAATCGTATATAATAAAATATAAAGATATATATTTTTTACCTCTTCTTCCGCGCTTAGTTTCCAATCTGCTAGGTTACCAATGTACCGCCGCAACTAAAGTAAAAAATAATCGTATAAGGAAGGAAAATCTCCAATGCTGTTACAATATTGTTACTTTTTGATATATTAGTTACCCTTTTCACAGTTTCAACGATGTGGGGATGCTTTTTCAGCATTAGAGGATCAATCGAAAGAGCCAAGATGTCATCCATCGCCTGTAAGCATTTATCTGCGTTAGCCCGGTCCAATCCCAAGCTAGATTTTATTTGAGCGTCCAATTGTAGAAGTTGAGCTTCTATGCGGAGCCATCTAGAAAATAGCATCGTATAATATTTAGTTGTTCATATCTTTATAAAATGACTCATTATCTTCATACTAGTTTCCTTTTCACAAAATAATAGTAATATATTTATTTATACCTTAATTTATAAGTTTTGCGATGAACAGCTCCGTCTTTTAAAGCACGTTTTTCATCTTCTGGCACATGTACATTAAAGTCTAAAGAGTCCTTGACTTGTTCTGGCAAAATTTCTCCACTCTCCAATTGTGCCTTGAGCTTCATAGCTTTCCTAGCAGTTCCCCAATCCCAATTTGTCCTGGCTTTCTCGTTTTCGAAAGATTTCGGTCTATCCACATCCAATTTGATGCCCACATACTCCCCAGCGAATGTGCGAGCTAGAAGAAAACGGCCTGGTGTATCAGAAGATGTACCACTTGATACTAATGTATCAAGTATTGGTCCTTCACCTGCATTACTTTTCTCTGTAAGATAAACAAGATATCATGACGAATAGAAAATAAACAACTTAAGAGAAAGAGAAGTTATCTACAAATGCTTACTTTCAACAGCAGCACGTTTTTTAGGAATTACATTTGACTGGTCACTGGAATCATCAGTTTTTGGTTTGCGACCACGTCCCGAATGTTCTAAATAAAAAAATTTGTGATTATGATATATCATTAGCATGAGATAAAAATTCCTATAATCAACTTTTTCACCAGCGAATTTAGAATACCTGACTATAAGTATGTATATAATAAAAAACATAAGTGCATCTGATATGAACAATTAAAAGAGAGAGTAAAGAAGTGAGGCTTAAATTACATATTATGAAAGAGGTTGGGATCAATTAAAAAAATTTGGAACAAGTACTGTGATATTTTATTAATAGAAAATTATTTATAGAACATATACATTAGGTACTCGAAATTTTAGTTTTCTGCAAACGAATTAATGACAGCTGTTCCAAAAGAATTAATTTCTTTAATTCCTTTGTAGATAAATTCCAAGTTTCATTGAATTCCATAGATCCCATATATTTTTCAAATATTTCTGATGAAGTCTGCGTTTCTTTGTTCACCATTAAACGTGGAAGTCTCTCTATTTTCTTTGTACCTTCAAAAATTTAATTATGATATAAAATCGATCCTAAATCTGACAAGGAACAGCACACAATACTCTGTCTTTATATATCTTTTATAAAATAATACCTATCTTTTATAAATATCTATTATTAAGCAAAACCAATTGCTACATAAGTATTAGATTGAAACGGTAGAAAAAGTTGATTTAATAGAAATATTTTATCTCATAATTTCTAATAACGAAATCATAAGAAATTAATAATAGATTCTATGTATCATGAAATATTATGTTATTAATACCGTTTTTTTCTGTGGTTTCGGTTTCTTCTGAACTGGAGAAATCAGCAAAACGTTTCGGCTTGATCTTACGACCACTGCGACTAACGACTTCTTTAGGTGAATCTTCACCCTGTGAATCCAAAGCTTCTTGCTTCGATACATCAATTGAGGCTTTTCCTCTGCCACGTTTCTTTTTCACTTCTGGTGTATCCTGTTACATAATTTCCATATTTTCCAACAGAAATACTTTTGATAGTTATTTCTTTTATAACTTTTAAATACATCTATTATATAAATAAAAAACGTTGTGAGGAACAATCGCACAAACCATTCAATCTTTAAAAATGTTTGTCAGCAGTTCCTAGATTTCTTTTTGGAATATATTTATCAATTACTGTTTTTCATTATCACAGTATTGCATACATATTAGATATTCCAAAAAATTGTTAAAAAAAAAAGAAATATTGGAAGCTTACAGGAGTATTGGAGGCGGATGTAAGGGGTTTTCTTTTTAGATGTTTCTTCTTTTCTCCTTCATCTATTATTAAAGAACCAGATTCCATGTCACTATCTGTGGCACTTACAGTTGGTAACTCAGCTGCATCATCTTTAGGTAATGCATCATCTACAGTAACAAATTTAATAATCAACAAACTATTATCAAGAAAATTCAACTGTTAGGCTTAATAATTACTTTATAAAATATATCTTACCTATAGAAATATATCTTACATATCTATAGAACATATTATCAGAATTACCTTTAATATTAGCAATGTTTGTCATAGATTTACTCCTCTCATTTTTAAGTTCTTGCTCAAGCTGTTGTATACCCTCATGAAAGAACTTTCGTCGACTAGGCTTGCAAAACTTTGCTTTGTTTTCAGTATAGGTAAATAGTTCTTCTACTTTACAAACAGCTCTAAAATTAAATATGTACAAATTAGAAATAATCTTCAATTATGTTACATGTTCATGCATGGTAATACATATAAAACAATACTACATTAATTTATCACAATTAAATTTTCAAAAAAGATTTTCAATATTACTTACGTTTCTCCTGTACCATAGAAGTAAACGCTATATCTTGCGTTCTTAGAATTTGCATCAGTAACTTTCTCGACCTACAAACAGGTAAATAATATAAATACTACTAACTTATGTGTATACAACTCCAAGGTCAAGATATAAATTATGTTTATCACTTATATGTATATTACCAACTAACCCAAATTTTGAATTAAGTTGTATGTTTAGCTTGATGATGAAGGCAAACGATTCAAATGGTCATATTAGATTGAAATTTTCTAGACGTCTCTTCTCAACTGTTTGCTTTTATTTAAATATTTTAGTATTAACTTAGTATATTTTAGTTTAACTAATATATACATAAATATATATTTATACTTATATATTAAAATTAAATATATATATGTATTAAATATTAACACATATTCCATGTTAAACTCATTTTATATAACTTGTTTGTGCCAGTGGCCCATGATAACTCATAATCGCACGATTTTATTAAGTCACATTTTATTTCTCAAATAACATATGTCTTGTCTTAATAACGTGTTAAATACATTTTATAAAAATTACAGGAATTATAATTTTATGAGTTTTATCTTAAAGCAAAAATATCAAACAACCTAAACGAAAAGTTTAGCATAGGCCATTAATAATATCTATCTATTTATATTATGAATCATATTTCATTTATATAATATCATATGATAACATATATCATATAATAACAAATGTCAATTATTATAAGAGTATTTCTTTTTTTCTATTTCATTGCTTCATTTTAAAGCAAAATATCAGAAGATTTGAACAGAAAGTTTAACTTGGGCTATCGATGACTCATGTAATACGGAATGTGTTTGTGAATAAATTCACTTATAAAATCAACTAAAATAAAATGCAATGTTAAGATAGACATTGCAAAGATTAATACGCCATTATTTACATGCATTAAAATCAAAATAACTTAGTATAAAATTACTAAGCGTATCATAAGTTATCAATATAAACAAAACCATAGTTTGTCAATAATACGTGCATTATATGCGCCGTACCAAGAAATCTAAGTAGGATTGCAAGGAATTTGCAGAAAAAATGCAAATATTGTTGTATGCTAATCAATACGATCGATTGACGAAAAGAGGTTTAACGAGTCATTGTCGATCGTGTTCTAGAACCTAGGTTCTAGAATCTAAGTGAAAAAAGCATATACTTACGAAACACAATTGACCACCATAACAAACACGATCGAAAAAATAACAAGAAAAAAAAGCAATTTATGAATATTTGACATCATTAAACATTTACACGTTGAAACGAATCGACATCCCGGATGACAATACTAATCGCGACATCAGCAATTGGGATATCCATTCCACAAAATTAACGAGACGCTGCTAAAATCGGCAGACTTACTTTAGCAGGCCACGGCGGGTAACCTCGAACTTTGGCGAACACCTTGTCGCCGGAAAAAAACTTCTTCAGTAGCTTCACCATGACGGCTATAAGCGGACCGCAAATCGTAAACAATAATTTATTCGTTATTGTTGTTCTTCTCGGTCAGTCTCTACTATGATTATAGATTGCGCCAGAATTAATTGCGAGGACGCATCACACAAAACACTTCAGCGACCACCATTTGCACGACGACATTTGCGCGGCGATGCTAAAAACACGCACGACACGACGCGAACTTGCCATTGGTCGCAACGCCAGTAAGAAGAAAGCGGCCCGCGCAAAGTCGAGGATGCGATTGATCGATGCGGCCGACCGGACGAGCGCTGATTGGCTGAGTGTCTATTAGCATCGAACAAACAAAGTCGTAAAATACTGTAACCGCGATCGCAGCGACACTCTACACCAAGCTCGGCGAATCGAGTCCGTTCTGCGAGCACTCATAAAATAAAACAATCTTTTAAAAATAAACATATTAAAGTTTATAAAAATATATTTTGTTGATTTTTACTTTAACATCCACATCGATAGTATTAGTTTTTCCTTGATGTAAGTAGTATAAAAATCATCTAATGACCCGGAAAAAATAACGTGCTGAATACGGATTGGCTAACCTACGTTCCAAAAGAAAGAGGAAAAAGCACAAAAAATATTATTTCGAACACATCTGAAGTAAATAAATATGTATCGTAATGTTTAAGGTTAAATGTGAGCGTAGCGAGGTAACATTTTATATTTTAATCAAGTAGGTTTGTCCAGATACGAACTCTTGCGTCATGGAGATGCGTAAAAGAAAAGACGCCACACGTTCAATACATAGGATGCCGTATTATATTCGTACGTTACATGTGCCATTACTTATCTATACACATGTATTATCACGTTTATACGAAATCTTTAATAGAATGTAATTTGCAGCGTAAAAAACAGTCGATTTGTGATAACGATAAGCTCTAATGCAAATCGTCCCAAAACACGGGGCGACAGCGGCTTTACGATAAGGGGCGATCTTTTGATGGGTTTATGAACACACGATTAGAATGCGACTCAATGGATACGGCTTGACTGTCAAATATACGAATATTCAGGCGAACACTTGCACCGAGTGCGTTCGGCAGCGTTTTGGGGGAACGTGCGATGTTGTGTCCGACGACGACGGTTTGGACGTCACACATAGACCGTATCGAACTTCCACGAAGGGCGCCGAGCAGAACGTAAGTTCATAGACACTTCATGATGTTCGTCCGTAATGCATTATGCGTTCTCATCCGTATCTTCTTTTTCATTTTCGAAACGCCGATTTTCCGTGACGCGCGTGCAACACGCTCACGCCGCATGATGCACGACACACTTTTCCAGCCACCCGCCTAAATTCGCTACATTTCCACGTTAATCCTTCTTAATCATTTTTCCGGTCGTTCGATATTTTATATCCGCCTATCGTGCGTATGAGGAGCACCGATTAATCAGTCACATCGTAGATGAGATTTTGCATTATTTACATATTATTATCTCCGTATTCTTACATCATTCGCGTCTATATTGTGAAAATATATATTAAATATTTAGAGATATCCGTGGAAACATTATGTTATCTAATTGTGAAAGTTAGATTTTTAGAGTTAGCAAATGCAAAAAAAAAGAAAAAATATATAATGATTATGCAGTTACAAAAGTTAATAAACAATTTTGTATAACAACGAATATGTAAATTAATAAATAATATTGATGAATATCTGATTAGAAATATGAGGAATATATTTTATACATATGATGACTAAACAAAAAAGTTATATAATATTTAACATTTAAAAATTATAAAGAACTTGTAATTTTTATATGCAATTCTTATATCATCAAAATTACAAAATTACATTTAAGAAAACAGCAAAATTATGATTTTTACTTAACCTCATTATTTATGAAATTTTTTTGCATTATGTATAACATGCAGATGAACTCAGAATCTCTACAGCAGCGTTGTGTATTACTATGAAAGATGCCAATTCTTAAGGAGCAGTGCTTCTGTTGAAGTGGTTCTGGCTCAAGAGGCCTCCTAAAGCACAATGAGAGCCATTGTATCATTCATACTGATCACACTACTGTGTGGCATAAGCTTAGCCTCTGTCAATGCTGATAGAATATGTGCTAGTAGAAAGAAAAATGTTGAAAATTTATCCTTGAAACAGAATTCAGCAGCTGTACCTGAAGATGTATCCATTGATCATAATGTAGGTCACATAATAGTAAGTCCTTACAAATTAAATTTGCACTTCTTGTCAATATTACAATAAGTTTGAGATTATGCAAGATTTATTTAATGCATAAAATATATAAAATAGCAAAAAATAGTTGTGAATAATATTGTGAATAATATTAATACTTATACTATACTACTTGTATTAAAATTAAAGTAATTAATTAAACAAGAGAAATAAAAAGTATATATCAAACTTCTAGGTAGATGAAGAGATTAAATTTGAGAGATGTGATAATTTCTGTCATGCCTTGTGGCAAGAAAATAAAACTGCAAATGGCACTGAAATTAGGATATTGTCCCAAGGTATATATGATTAAAAAAAATACAAGTTTGTCATAAACATTTATATTAATATCAGAATAAAACAGAATGTTATTGTTTCACATATTAATTAGGTTGCTGGAGACAATCTGGTGAACAGAAATGTGAAAATACAGAATGCATTGCCCTTCAGAGATCCACAAAAGCTTTGAACAATACAAAATTCTGTTGCTGTCATGGGAATTATTGTAATCTTAACATTACTAGTTCCAATCTCGATGATTACTCAGATGACAAAATATTCAATCCCCTTTCTTCACAAAAATGTCAACCAAGTAAGATCAATAATAACATTAAAAGCTAGTATATATATTATCAATATTATATTGTAAACTATATTGCAATTTTTCCAGCTACAGAATATCTGGAACAGTCAAACTCCGAACAACGGTTGTTATTTATAGTGAGCATAATCACATGTATACTGCTAGCGGTACTTATTATATTCATTGTTGTATACAGAACATATCGCAACAAAATTTTTGCGAGTTTAGGAAAGCCGTTATCTTATAACGATCAATTTATGGACAGTACAGCACTAAGAACTGGTACTTATACAGTTGATCATTTGAAACTCGCGACCATCGTAGGTATGTTTACATTAACTGCATTCAGTGAAGTTAATTAATCTTGTTGTTACAATTTAACATCTAATCGTTAAATATATCCAGTTGATTGATAAATATGTTATGTTATATTTATCCAGTTCTGTGAGATATAATCATAATTGTGTTACAGGTCAGGGAAGATATGGATCCGTTTGGCAAGGCAGTATGGGAGATCAAGATGTTGCAGTTAAAATATATCCCTCGCATTATCGCAATTATTTTCAGAATGAAAGAGATACTTACTGTTTACCTTTTATGGAACATCCATCATTATTAAGCTATTATGGTTGGTATTTTCCATTAAAATTGAGACGAATTGCAAACAATAATAATATGAAATTGCTTCTACAACATACATCTGAGCCAGAAATTTAATTAATATTTTGAATGTAGGTGTAGATGAAAGAATTAGTATGGAAGGTAGTGTTGAGTACCTTCTGGTACTCAGTTTTGCTCCAGGTGGTAGCTTAACAGATTTCTTACGAACACATACTATTGACTGGAGCACATTCTGCAAAATGAGTCTTTCCATAGTTAAGGGACTTGCTTACTTGCACACAGATATACGCAAAGGCGGTATGTATGGTATTATCTGCTTTGCATCACATAATTACATTTCTCATTTAATCATAAGTTCAATTACAAAGTCGTGTAATTGTGAAAGTGATAATTTCTAATAAATTTTTATAAATATTAATTTCTAGATAAATTCAAGCCCTGCATTGCACATAGAGATATAAATTCGAGAAATATATTAATCAAAGCTGATAGTACTTGCTGTATTTGCGATTTGGGATTAGCAGTTCAGATTTCTGGCTCGAAATATTATTCTAATGGAGAAGAGCAGCATGCCGAACTAAAATCAATCAATGATGTGAGTATCTAATATTTACGCGAGTTTTGAGATTATATTCCACATTTATTAAAATTCTCTATCAAAACTTATCATACTAGGTGGGCACTCTGCGATACATGGCACCAGAAGTGTTAGAAGGTGCTGTTAATTTACGCGATTGTGAAAGTTCTTTAAAACAAATAGACGTTTATGCAATGGGGTTGGTTCTTTGGGAATTGGTCACAAGATGTTCTGACATTTATATCCCTGGATCGGAAGTACCGCAATATAAACAGCCGTACGAAAATGAAATAGGTATGTATATAAATTTTTTCGAAATTCTAATAGTTATCTGTTGATGCTGTTGACGCTGTTATTATATTTTATATTATCTATATATATAAAATACCTCTTTTTTTAATATTTCGCAGGACTTCATCCTACATTTGAGCAAATGCAGGTCTTGGTGTCGCGTAACAAAGCTAGACCTCTTTTAGAGGGTAATTTAGTAGATAGACCAGGAGTGCGTTTGATCAGAGAGACTATGGAAGATTGCTGGGATGCCGATGCCGAAGCACGTTTAACCGCTTTATGTATAGAAGAGCGTCTTTCAGAATTACAGTCTCATCGTGGTAACGCATCGTGGTCAACGCATATATTGCGCGCGTAAACAGGGTTGAGAAAGTTACTTTTTGAAAGTAACTCGTTAATAACATTGAACAAACTAATTTATTATTCATTCAGATGTTACGAGTCGTCTCTATTTCTACTAGACCAAAATTTAGAGCAGAGTTTTAAATTTTAAGTTATTTTGAATAAATTGTAAAGATTGTATTTGGTACTCTCATCCAAGAAATTTGATTGTGCCATTATTATTAACAAAAACAAATAATACTAAATTGTCCTTGAAAAAAAAGAACTTGCAACAGGACGCTGCAAGTAATACGTTACTTCCCAACCCTGGCGACGAGAGAATCTTGTGTCTTTTAAAATAAAAAAACTTGTTTTGTAGTGACAATGCACTTTATCGATGGAAGTCCGATGGTTAATTCCCATTGCACCTTAGTGCCTTCGACGACGAACAGTCTTTATAGCGAATCGTCGCATCACGACAATGTACATGTTGTACAACTCGCGTTGAATATGATACAAGATGGTAACGCTAATGAGAATGCGATATCTGAAAACTTGGTTGCATTATCGCCATCTGACAGTGTCGCTCATGAACACAGTTGTGAGTAATTAATGCGAATGAATGTTGCGTTAATATTAAGGTGACCAGACGTCCCGATTTTTCACCCTTTGTCCCGAACTTTTTCGAGTGCTATTTGGGACACCGATTTGTCATCATTTTCAATGATTGTCAAATAATTTTCGGATCTTTTAACCCCCCTCCCTCCGCCACCGCTTTATACATTTATGAAGTGCCGAATTCAGGACTGGAAATTTGGTCGCCTTAGTATTAGGACTCGTGATCTCTCCGAACACTATTAACTAGATTCCTTTGCGTTTTAGTTAAAAATTCCAACGAGATAGCAACATATAATCATACTCAAACGCTTCAGCCATATCAAGGCAGGAATCCGTGTATGGAGAGAAATTTAATGTTACAATCGGATTCCTTGGAAGATCTGAGCTGCAACGGCAACATTCTTGTAGACAAGTCGCTGAAGCACGCGTGCAACGATCAGTATAGGACCGCCACAGAGGCGCAAGGCCTGGTCTCGCATGATTACTTAAGTCAGCATACAACGCAATTAACGCAGCTTAGGCCGGCGACGCCTATACCGTATGTGCAAAATGTTATCTCCGACGAAGGAACATCTTCATACGGCAAACGAAAGCAAACGAACATACAGGACTCGTCACTTCAAGAGAGCCCACGAAAGAAATTGTTCGCGTGGCCCAATTTGAAGAAGTTGCTCATCAACAAGAAGACAAATCCATATAGCAGATACCAAATAGACAGAGAAGATTCCAAGTCGAATCTGTTGACGAAGCAAAATATCCAGATTAAAACCGTCGAGACGAATGTGACGATCTCGCCGGGAGGGAAATATGTGAACGGTATCATCGGTAAAACTTCCACCTCGGCTGTGCCAATGGAAAAAAACGACAAGAATGCCGCACAAACGGGAAAGCAGAAGCAATACGAAAACGATAACGCAACATCGAATGTGCGTCCCTCCACCTTGCCGCTCGTGAATTTGAGAAACAAAAAGCGAGAGAACAATCTCAGCAGGCAGCAGAGCATCGACAAATTCAACGAGGTCTTTAACGTGGGCTCGAACGTGAACAATGTATTGAAGGATCCGCACATGAGAATAAAAACGCCCGGCGATTTACCGCCGTCTGTCAGGAAGATACGCGGTCGTGCACAATCAACTGCGAGATTCTCTCTCTACGACGATCGTATGATGTGCAATATTCTTAGCGAGGAGGATGATCGTAGCGACAAAGCCATTTGGAATTCTGTGCCATTCGGTATGGATCTCGGTGATAATGACGGGAAACATTCACCAACGAAACTCGATACCAAAAATGTTACGTGCTTTTAATCAGATATAATACTAACGTGTTTGTAAAGTCCTTTATGTCTATATAATTTAGTCAGGAAAAGAGAAAAACTGGCTGTAGGATATCTTCAGCTCAAATTTATGTACAGAACTTGTGTATAAGAATAAGTAAGAATTTTGTACTCGAAATATATACATTGCTACAACACTACAGATGAGATAACAATGAAATAAGAAAAAAATCAGAGACAAAACAGAGTATATTAAAAAAAAGAGGGAAAAAAATAAGAAAACGATATCAGCGATAAAAATTATACGGGATGTGTAATAACTCATGCTACTCGATTGATTTGTCATGTTACATTTAATAGCGGTACTTTGTGCATCACGAATGCTTTTGATAAAGTAGATGATTGAGTATGACTAGCGCACGCGCGTAACGATTTTAGATAGAAAATAAAAAATCAAATCTACTCAATCCATATACACTGGATCGCAAGAGATGGATTTGTTCATCATTACTTTACTTTTGTCATATATGTATTACGTGTGAATTGTCTTCTTTGTAGTTGATGTTTCTTTCAATTCGATATCTATAGCATTAAGTGAATTCTCGGTATAATTGTCAAACACGGACAATCAATGTTAACATTTACACCACGTCGTAAAAATACTGTGTATTAACAATCTCGATGTGTATATTCATCATTTACTTTCTTCACACAGCATTTAAAAGACATAATCTCTATATGTAATGTAAAACAACAAGTCTCTTAATGTTAAATCTTATAGAATATTCTCAATTTGATATTATTACGTGGATTGATGACGAAACTATGCAAATTTCAATCCTTTTATTATTAATTTTATCTCTAAGAAATTTTTTACCCCTTCCTGTACATATCTACTTTTTTTGTATGAAGTAAGTTTTATATGAATTTAAGTTTTAAACGAATTGTGCAACATCTGTTCATTAATATGCAACGATATTTATCAGATATACGATTTTATAATTAATGCAAAGCCATTAATATTACTATAGAAAACGATTGTAATTATAAGATAGAAATAGTAAAAAGTTATATTTGAGCACAAAGTATAATTGTATCGAGTTACATGAAAATTATTTTTCCTGATCCTGCGAGCTCAGTGTAAATATATGTGTGTAGTGTAAAAAGAATTTATTCAAATGCGTTAAAAATGCTTGTTATGTTATGTTATGTTATGTTGAAAATATCGTAAGTTCTTGTGTTATACATTTTGCGGTACTTTATCGTGCAACATGTTATTGATAAAATTAAGATAAATATATGATTATGCAACTTATAATAAAATTTGTTTTACGTCGGAAATTGTTGTCCCTTTATTTAAGGTTCCTGATCTCTCGTATTGTCTATCTCTTTTTAATGACGTTAGAAGCGAGAAAATGCATGTTAAAAATTCTTGCAAAATATGTTAAAAATATATATCCATAAAGTAACACTTGCAATCGATTAAACTTTGTAAGATATTCCGTGCACTCTCTTTTTGCAATCAATAATTGTAAATTAACCTGAATAGAAATAGGCGAAGAAATAGATTAAAAAGATGAATTGTATATCACGTTAACTTACGACAAATTATTGATTGTTAGAGCAAAAAGGAAATGTACGAAATATCTTATAAATTTATTTAATCGATTGTGTTATTTTATGGATATATATTTTTATTTTAATATATTTTGCAAAATTTTTAGCATGCATTTTCTCGCTTCTGACGTCATTAAAAAGAGATAGACAATGCGAAAGGCCAGGAGCCTTAAAGTTAAAAGCTCATGTATTTAGTTTTACAGGTATCAGAAAGAGAGAGAGGGAATAAGAGAGTAGTTTGCATTTGTAAAATATAGATTTTCTATATATTTTTTTAATTCACTTCTTCAGATATTGATCTTCTCTACTGCCCCTTGCTATTGCTTATCTTATTTAATAGATAATATTTTTTTACTAATCTTATTATAAAAAAGGATGTTTTGGAAAATATGTTTCATTTTATTTTCATATTATGTAATGTACGAAATGTTTAAAACTTTACTTTCGTTTTACTGTTTATTTTAAATGATAAATTATATGACTAAGAAAATATATATTAAAAAGATATCGATATACAGATTAATCGAAAGCATCGAAAAGATAATCGATAATGTAACAAAAAAAAATCTCGAATATCCGTCGTTTCTATTGGACAACGTGCCGAACGTACTTTACAGTGGCTGCGTTCCGAAATACACTGCCAGTACTGAAAATCTATAGTTCATGTTACATATATTATAGAATTTCAGTACTTGCAGTGAATTTCGGAACGCAGTCAGTGCTGGATCCCGCGGGTGATAATCCGTGCAAGTTAAATTTGTACAAAATCAAATTTTTCATAGAAAGTTCTTTTACGAAAATTGTTTAGTACCAAGTAAATAAATAAACCATGACTATCGTGACATTTTTAAGCCGTAATGTTAACTTATCTCGGGTGTCAACGTTGCGTCCATGTATTTATGGAGTAAGATTGTTTATAATCTGCATATAATTTTTGTTGTATTATAAATTTTCATCGCTGTCGTATTACTCATACATAATAACATGGAAATTTTATTACAATTCACACCGTTATTTCGTTTTTCTAGCAAAATGTACAATATTGGTCATCATATGCCAAATTTGCTGAGCACAAGCCATTGGAGAAGGTTAGAAATATTGGTATATCGGCTCACATTGATTCTGGAAAAACTACTCTGACAGAACGTATTTTATATTATACTGGTAGAATAGTCAAAATGCACGAAGTGAGTATTGAACAGGATGGTTTCATGCATATTTATAAATAAATTGACTACAATAAACAGGATTCTTGAAACTGATGTTTCTAGAAGACATTACTGTATGTATATAATTGCATCTGTTATTAGGTAAAAGGAAAAGACAATGTTGGTGCAGTAATGGACAGTATGGAGTTGGAAAGGCAAAGAGGGATCACTATCCAATCAGCTGCAACGTATACATTATGGAAAGATCATAACATTAATATTATTGATACACCAGGGCATGTAGACTTTACAGTAGAAGTCGAAAGAGCTCTACGTGTCTTAGATGGTGCTGTACTTGTTCTGTGTGCTGTGGGTGGTGTGCAATCACAGACATTGACTGTGAACCGTCAGATGACGAGATATAATGTACCTTGTCTGGCATTTATCAATAAATTAGACAGAATGGGAGCAAATCATAAAAGAGTCTTGGAACAAATGAGGAAAAAGCTACATCATAATGCCGCGTTTATACAGATACCAATTGGTCGGGAAGGTAATACTAAAGGATTGGTTGATCTAATTCAGCAAAAAGCACTTTATTTTGAGGGAGATTTTGGGGAAATTATTAGAGAAGATGAAATCCCAAAGGATATGAATGCTGGTATGTAAAATGAATCTCAATTCCATTGATATATCTTGTTTCTCAGTCTTTAATCTCACAGTTTATTAAAATTTTGGTGATCAGAGGTGAACGAGAAGAGACAAGAACTGATTGAGCACTTGAGTAATGTGGACGACGTACTTGGTGATTTGTACTTGAATGAGATAAAATTAACCGAAAAAGATATTATGGATGCCATACGCAGGGCTTGCGTGAAAAGAAAATTCACTCCTGTTCTAGTTGGCAGTGCCCTAAAAAATAAGGGTATTCAGCTATTACTAGATGCAGTAGTGGATTATTTACCAAACCCAGGGGAAGTAGAGAATTATGCTCTTCGAATGAAATCAGAGTAAGTGTCATAAATTGATGGTAAAAGACTGATGTACACTTTATTTGTGTGATTTACTTCTAAGGAGAAGTTTGATTTAGGAACGAATTCGAGAAAGTTTTAATGAATCCTGCTCGAGATAATAAGGAACCTTTTATCGGACTGGCATTTAAATTAGAAGCTGGAAGATTTGGTCAATTGACGTATTTCCGTTGTTACCAAGGAATGTTGAGCAAATCGGATACCTTGTACAATACAAGAACGAAGAAAAAGGTAATTGTGTTTATGCGCGCACATATAATATACTGTTTTTATAATTCGCGTTGCAAAAAGAAAAAGAGAAATGAGAGAAATTTTGTCTTTTTCGACAAAAAGAGAAGAAAAATGTCATAATTGTATAATATCTCAGATGCGAGCGCAAAAAGTAGTTCGGCTTCACTCAAATCAAATGGAAGACGTGACAGAGGTTTATGCTGGAGATATCTTCGCTTTATTCGGTATAGATTGTGCGTCCGGCGATACCTTCGTGAAAGATCCTAAGTTAAATCTATCGATGGAATCGATCTACATCGCAGATCCCGTAGTCTCTATGTCCATTCAACCAAGCAATTCGAAAGATCGAGACAATTTTGCGAAAGCTATGAACCGATTCACCAAAGAAGACCCGACATTGCGCATGCATTATGATCCAGATAACAAGGTATGCTTTTTTATGTTATAAATTAATATCTACTTATTTTTATGTTATAAATTAACATCTACTTAACGATATAATTAACGCTAAAAGATCTTCATCTTTTTTAGGAAACCATTGTTTCTGGAATGGGAGAATTGCATTTGGAGATCTACGCGCAAAGAATGGAACGCGAATACAATTGCTCGGTGAATCTTGGAAAACCGAAAGTTTCCTTTCGCGAAACTCTAACCAAGGCGTGCGAGTTTGATTATTTACATAAAAAGCAGAGCGGTGGTGCCGGTCAATATGCTCGAGTGATCGGTGTTCTGGAGGTAAAGTCTAAGTAAAACACACGCTTTCTTTATTTTTCACCGTTTTACTTTCCATCGTTAATGTTGATTTATTGTATTAATGTCTATAGTTTGTATAATATGTAATCCGTGTCTTTTCTGATTTAGCCATTGCCGCCCCATCAAAACACGCAGGTCGAATTTTCGGATGAAACTGTGGGCACCAACGTTCCGCGACAATTCATTCCGGGCGTGGAGAAAGGCTTCAGAGCCATGTGCGAGAAGGGCATGCTCAGCGGTCACAAAATCGCCGGGATCAAATTTAGAATAATCGACGGTATGCATCATTCCGTCGATTCTTCGGAGTTCGCCTTCTTCCAAGCCGCGCAAGGCGCTATCAAAGATGTATTTGAGAGCGGTAGCTGGCAGATTCTGGAGCCGATCATGTTGGTCGAGGTGACGGGGCCGGTAGAATTTCAGGTATGACGATATAGCTGACTTGTGCGGTTAATTCAGCACTTGCATAAATAGTTTCTGCAGTATATTTCCGGCGGAAAGTTCCTCACACGTCTGTTGTCCCTTGTAGAGTCAAATATTAGGACAACTCAGTAGACGAAAAGGCATCATAAATAGGACAGAGGTCAACGATGACTGGTGCGCGGTCATTGCGGAGGTACCGCTCAATGAGATGTTCGGTTACTCCAACGAACTGAGATCCAGCACTCAGGGTAAAGGAGAATTCACTATGGAGTATACGAGATACAGTCCTTGCTTGCCGGAGGTACAGGAGCAACTTATTAGACAATATCAGGAGTCACGGGGAATAGTAGTGGTGAAGGCGCAGAAGTCGAAAAATTGATTGTAAAATATAGAATAAACATTTTTCATTCTTTAGCAAAAATTGCACGACGTTACCACATGTGTTGCGAGCTCACATTGTCTCTGGTAATATTGTTTATTATAGCTTCAATCTTATATTTGATTATACCAACTGATAAGTTATTGATACGTAAATGTAATAGCTAAACGTGTACAGTGATTCATATACTTATAAAATTTAATAATACTGATTATTGAATGCATTGTACATATTAGTCTGTGTCGCAATTAATGTATGTAGTATATTTACAAGATAGATAGGAAATACAATTTCTATTTTCAAACTTTTGTCCCTTTTTATTCACATATAGACTACTTTTCAATATTCACTGTTAATACGGGAAATTTATAAGATATGCAATATAAACTATAGATCTTCAATACTAGCAGTGAATATTAAAACAGCTATAATAAAAATACATTGTATACTGCAAATATTTTACATTGAAAACTGTTTTTGTCAAGAAATCAATTTTTTATATTGATTCGCGACATCTCTCTCGCGTCTCTTTTTACTTTATACTTCCAAATCCCAGACCCCTTTTTTGTCACCTTGGAGATTTAAAAATCCCATTGTTTAAATACCGTATTATCGAATTAAAAGTCTATTCAGACAAGCTTGCTTAATGCATATGTACAAGGAAATTGACCAAGTGTGTCTAATATAAAAAGACATTCTTTTGATTTTTAGGCTTTCGCGGTGTCCATGCACATTAGATTTGGTTTTCCCGAGTTTGAACCGCGTGAATTCATCTTTGATTTCGACGTTTCGCGAACATTTCAATCCGCTTCATCAGGGAGGAACGACCTGATGCCAATAAAAACACTAGGACACTTTTTTATTGCACAGATTATAATTGATTGATTTCTCCATGTATATATGCAGTATGCGATTACGCAAGTTTGTCTGGATAGGTCCTGATCAGTCACCGCGGCCATATTGGATTGTTGACGTTAGAAGCGAGGAAAACCATGTCCAAAATTGCTGCGAACCACAGCTAAATAAAAAAATATCATTAAAATGACACTTGCAATCTGTTCTACATACTTGTGAAATGCTCCAGATACTTCTTCTTTTGCCGAAATAACTTATTACGTAATTTATTATTTTGTGGTAATAACTTATCTCGTTTTAAAGAAAATCAGCTGTGTGATTCGATGCCGAATATAACCGAATAACTACTTATACGCATTAAATATCACAATAAACACAGTATCCGGAGCATTTCCATACTTCCACAATTGTATCACACGTAATATTCATGCATTACATTCAGTAATAACGTTGTAGTTCGCAGGAAAAAATTAATCGTCTATTTACATCGTTAGATCTGTTCGATCAACTTTGCACGAGTGCAATAAGTTAAAGAGAGAGACAAGTATACTTTCTTTCCCTTTAACTTATTGCAACAGTCTGCACTTTGTGAACCTAATAATTGATCATTTTGCCGTTTATAATCATGTCGCCACCGTCAACGCAGAGCTCTCGGCTGACCGATTCACTCTTTCGGTCGTCATGGTGACGACGCCTCGCCCGGCTCGTTGCGCGCGATTGGCGGTCAGACGGTCGCCAGGTGGCGCGCGCATCGAGCGCGCAGTGCGACGCCGGCGGCGGATCGTGGCGCGATCAGTAGCGCGTTGACGGAGGCGAGGAAGAGATCGTTGGTGCGCGCGTGCGCGTCTTACTCGTGTGTACCCTACGCGTCGCGCGTTCCTCGTGCACGAGCAAATCGGAGCGCGTCGCCGAGGCGGCTGTTGTTGAACGCTAAGGAGGACCCGCCGTCACCTCTTCGGTCGCGTATCGCCGAGGCCGTACTCGTCGGCGCCGCGGTGTGTGCGTGTGCCCGAAAAATGTAATATGGCGATGGTTGCGTCGTCGAACATGAGCGGCCACATACAGAAGCAGCTCACCAGGAGCCTCGAGCGGATCCTGGAGGAGGCGCACCTGAGCGGCGAACTCAAGCTGAGTGGCCGGAAGCTGAAAGACTTTCCGAAAGTCGGGAAAACCGGTGCAGCCGCCAAATACAACCTGCAGGACACCGTAATCGCCGGTGAGTCCCTTTCAATTTATGCGTCTGTGTGAATGTGTGTGCGCTGCCCTCGGTTATTGGCTCTGCAGCCGATTTCACAAAGGGTGCGCAGTTGGCTGAAAGCGCGGGGTAGCCGCAAGGCGGTATAGAGTTTTGAAAAAAAAAACAATAACAAACTTCTCGCTCGTTTTCCGAATGATCGACGTGCGCGTTTATGTTTATTTGCGTTGTGTTGTTAATAACGGAATTCAACGTCGCGTTTCTGCTAAGTTTCAACGATGTCTTCTCTTTGCTGCAATGTCTCTCAAGTTGTCATGTGTAATTTCGACTGCGATCCAAATCGGGCTACGCGTTCGTTAACCTGTTAAGATCACAACGATGTCGTTTCGGAAGCGAGAGTGTTGGGTTCGCGGGAATGACTTTGCATGGAGCTGTGTTCGCGAGCTGTCATGAACATTACATATTATCCGTTAAAACGTGTATTTCCAGTATTGAGTCGTCGCGTCTTGCAGTACCGTTACGCGCGTTGGATCGATGATCCCCCGGCGTCTTGTCGATAAATCGGCAATGAAGTTTAGAGGTAAGGCGTGAGAGAGTGAAATTAGGATAGTCGAACAGAAATATCTCTGTTCCAATTCTTGATCATATAACTGCGTACCGGATAGCAATTTCCGTATCACAACAGTGAGCTATTCGGTTGACCGGTCTCGTTTACATTCACTTTTTGTGAGTTGTATCAGCGAACAACGAAGTTTCGTCCGCGTAATCTAGCGCCTTTCTTCCTCGAGATCTCTCGACGCGGACCGCTGTCGTAAATATTTACACGTCGATTCTCGCTGATACAACGTACTATATATTTACCAATATGTACCTATTAATACCTTGACCTTGCATGTAAAAATATACCGCCATGTTATTCCTGGCGGGGAGCCTTCAATAGAAAATTTGATACGCACGGCGTGATTACGTCAATGAGTGCTCGGCATCCCCAACGCTATTAATTCCCTTGGCTTATTGAATAAACGAATGCGCGCGTATGTACTCGTACGTGCGTACTGATCATACACCGCGACGGTGCATTGACCAGGGAAACCTTTGAGCATTACCTAATAGTGCGCACTCGCACCTGCCAGGTTCGACACCTGGCGTGCATTACTCACCGGTAATTGCGGCCGTTTCGATTGCGGGACTTTGTAGCAAAATGCAGCGCTCTGGCAGATTTATTAAACATCCACTTCAGCGTCTTACCTATGATGATACGAAAAGTAGAGACATTAACGACTTCGGAGTTTCGCGCTATCATTGCGCGTTTAGCGTCTGAGCCCACTTTTTTTCTTCCGTTGCATTAGCTCGATCCACACACACACACACACACACACACACACACACACACACATCGTATTTTTTTAACTCATAGCAAATACAAATTAGATATATTTTGTATTCGATTTTTCAAAATTCTTCAGAGAAAATAACGATAAAGGCAAGAGGAATTTAGATATGTTTATTAAAAAAAAAAAAACTGAAGAGGTTTATCGACTAAAAGTTTCTCTTTGACTAAAATAATCGGCGAATCAATCAATTGTCAAATATCTTATGTAATTATAATCAATTGCGTTAAAGTTCGATTAATCATCAATTACATCAATCGGCAAAATCTGTGATTTTATATGTGATACGATTGATTAGTTTTGATTGCTGATTTGCCGATTATTTTAGTGTAAGAAAACTTTCGTTGGCTGGTTCTCCCAATATTGATCCAGAATATACAAATTAATATCAATTATCGTTCCGGGCAATCGCGATGATTGAATTCGGACGAGCAATTACTTGATATATTTCATTGGCGATATCATCATGAACGTATCGGTTTGATTCGATCAATATACGACGTTCTGATTTACGTGGATAAATTGCAGAGTTACGTTAAAATTCTTTTCTTTCCATCTTCATAACAAGCGGGGAGACAATCGCATTTTATAAATTGAACGTGATGAGATTCCTGCTTTCTCCTGATATACTTTATGAAGTATTCACACCATGATTAAATTTGATTGTATCGCTGATAGTTGAGCGTCAAAACTAGATGGGTCGAAGGAGGAAGGAAGGGAGAGAGAGAGAGAGAGAGAGAGGGAGAAACCAATATATACACGCGCGGGTTAATTTATCTCACTCGAGATAATTACGCCGCGGACGTCAAAATCCTCGTTTCAACTGTGTCCATTTACAGGGACAGTCGGATCTCGCACATCGAGCTCGTAAAATTTTAACCACGAGCCGGGGACTGACGAATCCCCAACTCGCTCTCGGGCTGAAAAAATGAAACTGGAATACCTACGGTTTTATTTCCTCGCGGGGCGCACACAGGCACGCAACGGCGTTGCGGCGCGGGTAAACACACGCAGACGACATTGGCTCGGGGTAAATGTAATAAAAACTTCGACAGAGCGCAATGCCCGCTGTTCGGCACGTTAACGCTGCGGCGTTTTGTCTGTTTGAAAGATCGCAAATGCTGAACGATCAGTTTTATCGCGCGATTCCGTATTTTATCTGGAATTATCGCATTTCATAGGTCCAGCCTCGCGGGGGAAATCTCACAGATAAGTTTGTAATCTCGGCGAGAAAAATAGATCGACCTTTATTTCTTCATTGCCCGATTACGACGGAACTTACGTCTCTCAGAGCCTAAACAAATTTTCTTGATCATAAATTTAGTTCTCTTTAATCGTTAAAAAAATGAAAATGCTCAAACTAATTGAATACTAATTAATTGATCGGTTAACGTGAAACTATAAACATGATCCTGAAACAGCGCTTGTGAATTCTGCACGGTAAAAAATATTCTGGCATGGAAAAATTTTGTGTGGAAATCGATCCACATGTAGAAACTTTTGTGTTTTAACATGCCCGTATGTTTCAATTGAACATATTATCTTTGCGTTAATTTGGCTACTCTTTGCGTAGAATTCGTATTCATTAGTAATAGTAATATTTTATTACCGTTCAGCTACAATAGCCAAGAAGGGGATTTGATTTACATTAAGTTATATTTTGTACTTATCCATTCATCCATCCATCCGTCCATACATTTTACTATTAATCTTACCTCTATTCTATTCTCCTTCGCTTACCGCTTACCTATCTCTAGCCTATTCTCTCATCACCTTATCACAGCCTTATCACAGCCATTAACATTCTCGCTTTCTTTTAATACCTCCTTTCCATTACAATAAACTATCGCCACTCTTTACTGAATTCGTATTCATTATTTCTAAGTGTTAAAGTAACATAATTTGCACGTAACATGTATAAACTGTGTTATTTACCAATATTTGTGTTATGTTAAATTAGCACAACAATTCGAGTGGATAAATCGGGACACATGCGAGACGTATTGAATTTAACACAAGACTTTTCGCAATGTACGCGACGTCCATGATTGCTAATCGGAAGAACGGACGCCGACCACTTTTCACCCGAAGCACGTGACATGTCGCGAACGACCGCGACGCATTTTCACCTTTCCCATATTTTCTCTTCCACTCGCGGCGTAGCTGCTCGTGAACGTAAGAAAGCTGACGGGATCGTCGGCGCGAAATTCCCGAAATAAAGGGAACGATGATGAGTGAGGAAATGCGGCCCACTGCTCCGCAATAAAATGACGCGCCGAAGTTATGCGTCCGCGCGCGGAAACTTATTTCCGTCGCGCGGTCGTTGCTTTAAAAACGCAGGAGCGCAAAAGCGCGCACGCAATCGCGTCCGTAACTCTTTCCCTGCCGCGCACAAAGCACTTTCCGCGTTATAATTTTCCCGGCCGAGATAGATCGGCTGCACGTCCTGCTTCTCCTTTTATCAGCTTCGACTGCGGCCTGAATGTGTAAAACGGCGACGGCGTGCCGTGGCGATGGCGACGGCGGTGGTAATAACGACCGCGGCGACGGCGGCAGGACAACACGGTTATCGCGGCGCACCCATATTTCCTGTTACCGCGATAAATATTGCGTCTGACAGCCGATAATTCCAAGAGCAACGCGAATTGCGGGCGCGAGCTTTCATTGAACGAAGTGTGCATCACGATCTCGACATTACCGATGCTTCGTGTCGTCTCGCTGTCGTAAAGCCTAATCTACAGTGTGCTCTTTGCTTCTTGTTCCTTATTCTCGATATTTTTCTAGATAAAGGCTGCAAGTCAGAAGGAAATAAAGAGAAAGAAAGAAGCGAAGAGTACGTTGTAGATCTGAGCCAAGAGTCTGGACATGTTTAATTTTTTGATCGAGAATGACGCTCTCGCGCATCCCGAGGTTGTCTACTCGGCTCGAGTTAAAAGAAATCTTCTTATACATTTGTTTCTAATACCACAGATAGAAATAGATCTTTTAATTTCTAATCATTAATTTTTCCCATATTTGTTTCCTATCTTAAAATAGTGATTTCTTCTGTAAGAGTCTCTACAGCTTTATAGTCTTTTTATATGATAATCCTCAGATCCTCGCCATTTTCGATGAAACAAGAAACTAGATCAATCAGTGTTGTCGTTTCTAACAGAAACACAGAACTCGTGCGGGTTAGTATCGATGACGTCTCGTTGCTCTGCAACTCGTGGTCTGCGAAATCGCTCGGTTCTATTGTGGTGAAATTGCTGTCGTGCCCATTGGCGATATTCGAACTGTTGAGATTCTACACATGAATTCACTAAGAACAATATTGCAATACGGACGTGCCGTTGATGAGAAAATAATAATTCGCCGCGCGGATCGTTCGTCGGGATTATTACTACGCGATGAAAATTTACGCGTCATCGCAAGGAATTATTTTTCGATTAGGCGTCTATAAGATTTAAATTTTTTTGTTTTACTTAGAAAAACGTATGGAGTAGTCAGTCATTGGTAAAACAAAATCTAAAAAATAACAATTTTTTGGGTTGAATCATTCTTGCGTAATCATGATCAATTGGAGTATCGCAAAAGAGCTTGAAGAGATTCGCGTTGCGTCATGAGTCATTCTTATTTCTCTTTTCGCGATCATTTCCTGCGGCCGAGAACCCATAATTTCCGCTAAGAGTTTCCGCGAGATAGCGGCGGATTTACTCGAGCTTCTACGTGCCACGGTAATGTGTAATCCACACACGTGTACGTGTGTAATATCGTGTAGGAGTGATAGGTGTATCAGATGGATATCTGGGTCGACACGCTGCAACATTGAATGCGGTAAATTGCGGGCTATTCTCTCTCTCTCTCTCTCCCCCTATCTTCCGTTCAGTTCTCCCCTTGCGATTCAAGGAAAAAATCTGACCGAGCCGATTATAATTCCGCGTGTTCGCTATTACACGTTAGTCAGGACTTTACGACGTTGATTCATAATTCCAGAGTGAAACGCAAAGGATACTCGCGATCTGGTTTTCGCTGCGGCTTTACGTGGTTTCATTCGCGCAGTTTTTTCTTTGCTCTTGTTTTCCTTTTTTTCTTACACGCGTTTACGGTAGTCGGACCGGCTGTGAGCGCAAACGCGCCCGGAATGTTAGATAACGTTGTTGTTGTTGTGCGCGTGAGATTTTCCTGGTCGTTACCCGCGAGTCTGGATCGTGCCTGCGCGTGGCACGTGGACACACCTTCGTGTCCCGGACAGACAATGTAATGTCTCACGTTGGAAGCTGGAATTTGCGTCCTCCGTTAAATAACAGCCTCGTGGGCATAGTGCCCCATATTTTCGCGACGCGTGTTCATAGCGCTAATAAAAGTTACTCAGCGCGAACGATAATTAACCACGGAGGGAGGGACTGTGGTGAAGTTGTATTTTTCTGCTGCTAATTTCTTTCAGAAGTGGTGCTGCCGCTCGCGTTAACCCGATGGTTGTAATTTCGTTTCGGTTCTAGGAAACGTTGATTCTCCATACAAGTATGAAAGTTCCTCTTTGCGAATTAATTCGATGTACATCTCCACGCGTGCTTCTCTTCCCGCTCTTCTCAAATATTCGCGCCGGAGATCGTTATATTTATAAACGGCCGCGGAAAGAAACCGGGTCACACAGGATGTGCTAAGGTTAATTACCCTTTGATTATAAATGGACACGCGGTTCTTATTAGATAACAGTCTGTCTATTTATATCCTCCCGTTCCATTCTTCAACGAGGCCGAGCAACGGACTCGCATCGAATTTCGATGACGCTCGTCGTGAGATGTCGAATAGGAGCCAGGAATCGCGAATCAACATCGTCCTCGGCGGGTTGGATCGATGCATCGTTGAGGGGGAGGGGACCTCTTTGCATTATTATTACTTTCCCCGAGTATTATCGAATTCCCGTTTGCTCCCGTTTATCCGTCTTACGAGACCTGCGACGCACCAGAGGGGACATAACTTCATTAACGGACCCCAGGTCAGTTCGGCTCGCTCAACGAGAGGGATCCTGACAGCTTATTCTCGCGTCGACCGCTCGCGTGAAATATTCACGCGAACCGGTTAATGTTACATATCTGCTGTCCCGCCTCCATGGATAGAGGCTGCACCAATTCTGTCAGGTGGAGTGACGAGGGTGCCGAATGGATGTCATTTCGACAGGCTGAAAAAACTGCTCGACATGATATCTCGAATATCACGGCTATCTTCGAGTGTCTGTGATATTAAGTCAACTCCGCGGAATTTAACGTCACGATAATGTCGCCTAAATTCGCGGAAAACGACAAAATATTTTTTGCAACGCATAGACAACGTCTCAGCAGCTCGTGCGATTAATAATGCGAGTTCTTCGTCCAAATGTGCGAATTTTTGCGGCGATTATTTCGACTAATCCGAAACGCGTCGTTGTGTATGTAACTCTCGACTGTCAAGTTTATAACTCGGAGTACCGTTGCAATCAAATTGACTCAAGTTGACTCAACGCCATCATGATACCGTCTGGATCCGCGGTGAGAAGGATAGAATTATTTTTTCCAGCGCGTAGGCGTCGTTTCGCATCAGTCCGCGCGGTTAATAACGCGAGTCCTTCGTCTGAATGTGCGAATTTTTGTGGCGATTATTTCGACTAACCCGAAACGCGTCGTTGTGTATGTAACTCTCGACTGTCAAGTTTATAACTCGGAGTACCGTTGCAATCAAATTGACTCAAGTTGACTCAACGCCATCATGATACCGTCTGGATCCGCGGTGAGAAGGATAGAATTATTTTTTCCAGCGCGTAGGCGTCGTTTCGCATCAGTCCGCGCGGTTAATAACGCGAGTCCTTCGTCTGAATGTGCGAATTTTTGTGGCGATTATTTCGACTAATCCGAAACGCGTCGTTGTGTATGTAACTCTCGACTGTCAAGTTTATAACTCGGAGTACCGTTGCAATCAAATTGACTCAAGTTGACTCAACGCCATCATGATACCGTCTGGATCCGCGGTGAGAAGGATAGAATTATTTTTTCCAGCGCGTAGGCGTCGTTTCGCATCAGTCCGCGCGGTTAATAACGCGAGTCCTTCGTCTGAATGTGCGAACCTCTCACGACGATTATCTCAATGAGCCCGAAACGCGACATAATCTCAAGTATCTCGCGGAGGACAACGAAGTATTTTTATTATTCGTAGAAAAGACTTCTATTGTTTCAGCCTGTGCGATTAAAGCAAGAGCCGCTCGTCTCAACGTGCGAATTGTTTACGATGATTATTTATATCGCGTACATACGCGCTGACTCATGCACGCGTGGCAACGCATTCGGTCGGAACTGTTATCGATTATGTCACGGTGTACCGCGCGCATACCTCGCGGAATAAGGAAGAAGGGTGCGGACGCCTCCCTTTCTTTGCCGTCCCCGCGTTCCCTCTCTCCACGCACCACTGCACCGGACGATCGGTAATTCAGTCACCACGACGTCCCACCAGGTTTTTTCGAAGTCGAAATCGCTCCCAAGGGCGCGCGGACTCGCCATGGGCAACCGCGGGGATTTTCACAATGGCCGAAATGCTCCCTGGCATTCTGCGCGAGTCTCTCTGCCAAGTGCAATCTCGCCGATGCGGCCGGTATTGTGCGATTCGTGTGCGCGTGTGTTGTCCGTCTCTGCGCGTGTACACTCGGTTCCGCGGATACCTTACCGTCCGATATATCGATGGATACACGGAGAGAAAAGTTCGGTTGGATGAGCCAATTTCTGCTGAAGTATAAGTCCCGTTTTAAGTGCGCGCGCGAATTCGCGTAATGTCGCGGATAAAGAAAGAGAGAAATAGGAAGGTAGAGACTCGGCAAACACAACGGCGGAATTTTATACGCGGTCTCACGGTGCTCGCTCCGGCGAAATTGTCGACATTGTTGTTGTTCCCCGATGCACTCAATGACGCGCGATTTCCGCCGTACTTTTTCATCCGCGCCGCTGGAAATTGTCACGCGAACTTTTCTTGCACGGCCGCCGGTCGGTTATGGCCACGCTGTAAATTTGCCGATCACCGGGTGGAGACCGGCGCGACGTTTATTCAAGAAACTACCTGCCGTTTACATTTATCTCGCGGTGAGCGGCGAAAAACGCCGTCCAGGAATCATTATAAGGAGACAGCCCGACAACCGAATTCCTTCTGCTTCGTTACCTCGAGCAAAGAAACCTGCTTTGCTCCTTTCACAGTATTAATATTAAAATGCTCAATATTAAAATACTCGATACGGGAAGAATTATAGTCTCTTTTTCAAATAAATTATTTTCAATTTTGCTATATTTCTAGTAGCGTAGGAACGAACGATCAGTAAGGTTTATTTTGCTAATCAAATTTAAAATAGAGCCTGTAAGAGTTCACACAGATATTGTGGTGCAGTAAAACTAATATTTTAATTAGTGATAATTCTCCAAAGATAGGAGAGAATTTATTTATAGTGTATAAAAATTAAGTCACCAATCTTTTGAGAATTATCACTAATTAAAATATTAGTTTTACTACAATATCTGTGTGTGAACTCTTACAGGCCCTTATTTTAAGTTTGATTTGTATCTCGAGAATTCCCTTCTTCTTAACTATTTTGCTAAGGAACGTAGCAAATTTTTTAATACTATATTATAGTCCTTAGAATAGCACGTATAAAAAATGAATGGATAATAAATTACTGCAGAATGTCGATTCATTCTTCGATTATAAAATTCACACCTTGGCAGAAAAGCAGGAAGGCAGAAGCCAATCAGAACTCGCGTTGGTAGAAAAGCAAAACTGTCAACTATCAGCTGACCGCTAGCGCAAGTTCTGATTGACTTTTGTCTTTCTGCTTTTCTGCCAAGAAATATGAATTCGATATTAAGTTTTATTCTTTCTATGCAATACAAATTCTCTCCTAATAATTTCATACTTAGTGAGGTAATTTGTGTTTAAAGAGCCGCGAGGATGCATATGCAGTTTCGAGAGCAATTATCTCATCCGTCATAAATTCTCGTTGAACAACCGCGGCGTATTGCGAGTATATTGTCGTCATCTGGTATTCAAGGAGCGACAATACCACGTACGGTCTCGCGTATGCTCACTATCGATAGAAAGATATCGAAGTGCAGCGGCGCGTAAAATAAAATTTGCGACTTCGCTGACCAGCCGCGCTATCGAGGCATCTTGGCCGTTTAATTCGTCGAGCATGAATGTATCGGACGTTTATCATGCCACGGCTACGAACTATCGCACAATGGCCATTGCGTGCATTGTAGAGCCTAGCGGCCAGCCGCGGTGTTTTGCCTCGAAGTTGAGAATAGACAACTTCGCTGATCTACAGTGGTAGTTTAACTACCTCTGTTTTCTACAAACTGATCCAACACATTTGCTCCGCTTTCTATCCCTGCTATTTCTCGACAAATACCGGTCGTAACTTGGTCGAGGTCTTCCTGCAATCTTCGCGATTGCTTTCCGCCAACGATGTCGTCAGCTTTTCGTAAATAGATAAGACCCGTAGACCCGGTAATCGTTACTTGAAACTTTCCTCATGTAACAGTGGATTTGTCGAGTTAGATGCGAGTTTTTCAATCGAACTATTATGAATGTAACGTCACCTATAACGGATGATTTGACTAAAAAATTCAGATCTAGGGGAAAACGTCCAATAATCGGCACTCGTTGCAGCATTCACCAGTTTTCGACACCCTTACTCGGATCCCATCCAATATCATGATATGTACACGGAGAAAAATAATTTACTGTCCCAGTAACTTTTCTGCTGGTCTAGCAAAATCTTTTCGTTATTATATGGACAGCAAAAAGATTTGCTAAGACTACTAATCACTATTTAATTGGATATAATTTGCTGATTTACAAATTATTTTGTTATAAGAACCATGATGGATTTATATAAGCAGTTGCAATTTTGCTAAGGATACATTATTTTGCATCAATAGCAAATTAACGTGATTCTTAGGACAAATACACTCAACAAATTTTTTTATCCTGGCAATAAAACTACTTTTGCTCTGATAACGAATAATTTGTAAAATTAGGTACGTTAACAAAATTTTTTGATGTCATTACGAATATACAGTAGCAACGACGATTTTGTTAAAAGAGCAAAATTATTTTTCTTCGTGTACGAGGAATATTAATTATTTTTTAATTATTTATCAATTGTTATATTTATCATCTTATATTTATCATCTTATATTTATCATCTTCTTACTCGTTTTCCTTTAAATCTCCATATATCTTATAATAGGACATCCGACAATATCTATGCCGAAAACGGAATGCCGACTACTTGACGTTTTATTCTAACTCGGAATTCATGTCAGAGTACGTAACATGAGACAAGTTTCAAGTAGTTAATACGAGCTTGAGACTCTAACCGCGGCTGTAGGACTGTGTAAAAATTGAGAAAAAAGTTGTTTGGAAACCGCGAGTGATGACTATTTAATAATTCTTTTGTTCAACGGTATGCAACGTGATTCTTGTTTGAAAGATTCCTTGCATGACTTTGAAAGTTAAGAGATGAGTATAACGCAGTAGCAACCTTTTCCATGGATCTCACGCGGTGCTAAAATGCTCTAAGCTACGACAACTTCTACTTCGTGGGATCGTTTTACAGGAAAACACTCGATCTAGTCTAATCTGCGAAATAGAATTCGGTGTAGTATTACGTTCGTAAATGTTAGATAACCGCGGAAAGATTCGACAGAAGCCTCAGCGAACACGCTCCAATATAGGATCGTGCTTCACTTTCCATCCGCTCCGTTTTTATTTGCTTTCTTTTTACTCTCTCTCTTTCTCTTCCTTTACCTTGCTGACTCCTGTAGCAGCTGTCGCGCAATGTAGGATCGGTCGACCGTATCGAAAGCATTTCCTTCCTGAATCACTTTAGGACTAGCTCTTTGCGCGTATAATACTTGATCACATTAAAGGAACCCAATTGACAACTATCAAGAATAAATATTCGAAACGTCGCACTAATTCGTCAAATCTTTCGCGTCCTGTAGCGATCAATTAAAATCGTAAAACATTGCAGCGTCAAGTCGATATAATGAAATTATAATGAGGTAAAATATAATGAAAAATTGACGCAAACTTGAATGCAATATTTTACAAAAACTGATCATGAGATGGATTACTGGCGGAGGGATTAACGCGATTTCGATTGAAAGAAGCAAAGAGACGCGACGGAAAATCAATCTCCAAAGTATTTGAAGATAATAGATACAATCGCGTGTCTGCGTACATTCATATGCAAAATAATGTATTTGCCGATATTATTTTTTGTTACTGACATTTCACTGACGTTACACTAAATACGATAATAGATAAAGTGTACCGATGTGAACTTAGCGCCAAAGTTAAAAAAAAATAAAAAAATGTTTATACTATAGGTTTGTACCTAAAGGGTTAAAAAGTTATGGAGGTGCAAAAAAATCGCCAGCGCCCAACATTAAGATATTTAAAAACGGCCAACGCTATTCGAAAGAGCATCGTTTGTACCCGTTTGTACCTCCTTTGAAATGGTCTGTACCTCAAAGGAAGTACAGTTTTTTCAAAATACGCTCAAAAGGTACTTCCTCCATTTTTCAAACTATCTGAAAACGGCTAACGCCATTAGAAAGAGCATCGTTTGTACCTGTTTGTACCTTCTTTCAAATCGTTTGTACCTCAAAGGAACTGGAAATACAGAATTGTTTTATATCCGGGAAATGTAAAACGCCAAATTTCACAATTTTAAAGATATCTCTTTCCGACACTCTTTCCGACACTCTTTCCGACATTCTTTCCGACACTCTTTCTGATACTCTTTCTGATACTGATACTCTTTCTGATACTGATACTCTTTCTGATATTCTTTCTGATACTCTGATAATCTTTCTGATACTCTTTCTGATACTTTTTAAATATCTTATTGTTGGGCGCTGGCGATTTTTTTGCATCTCCATAACTTTTTAACCTTTTAGGTACAAACGAAACAAAATATGATACAAACGGGTACAAACGAGATACAAACCAATAGTATAAACATTTTTTTATTTTTTTTAATTTGGGCGCTAAGTTCACATCGGTATAAAGTGTGATGTATTGCGGTCGGCTGCACGATAATGGCGCATCGATAAAACGAAACAAATTAATGAATCTCCTTGCCTTGACGGACATTCCTCGTAAAAATGCTCTGTTCACGTTCGTTCAGTGATGCATGAAGGGTCTTGCAAGGAAAAGAGGGACCAGCCGCTTTTAGGAATCCCGAGGGAGAACACGCGAATGAATCTCTCAACCTCAAGAAGGGAAGAGAGAAAAAGACAAATTCACGTCAATTTCTATTGCGAATTCCCGTCAGTGATCAATAATCTAAGAGTGGCTCTTTCGTCGCTGATCCACGCTTCGAGTCGAAATTTCAGCCCTCTACTCTCAACTTGAACTTTCTGTTGTCTGTATACTCGAGTCGAAATTTGGATCCTACTTTCGACCTCGCTATTCCATTAACACCAATTTTGATGTTCTGAAGTCTACATCAATCTTCACTGATTTTATTTAATTTACTAGCTTTACCAAGAGGTCTTCTTTAGATCTTTATAATAGACGTTAAATGGAATGTTAAGGTCGAAAGAATAGGATCCAAATTACGACTCGGGGAAGCTCGCGAGAATCGCCAGGGTGATGGAGGAGGAGAAGGAGGAGGAGAAGGATGAACGGAGGCTGTAGGAGTCGAAGGCTTTCCGAACTATTTCCAGCCATGTATCGGGACGTCACGCCCGGCTGGCTTATCCGCGCGAGGGTGACGGGCGCCGGCGTTTTTACGCCGGGGGTGGAACGGCGATGCTCGCGGCCACGCGGCGCGCGTGCCGAGCGCGGGGATGCGGTGTCGTGGCTGCAGGAGGGACAGAGAGACAGAGAAACAGAAAGAGAGGGACGATTCCTCGTGCACGTCCAAGCTAAAGATAGAGGCATCGCAGCTGCAGAGACAGGGGTGCCACCGACAGGTCGATACTCCGTAATGCGTCGTTGTACCGCACCACGGCGTCGCCGTTGTGCTCTCTCTCGTGAATTTTTCGTGTAAAATCAATTTTACGCTCACTGATAGCTTCAAGTTTTTACTGTTTTGATTACACGAGTTTTTTTTTACGTCCGGACCCTTTTTTTAGTTTCATCAGGTAACGAGGAATTCAGTTACGAAATCGTTTCTTCTGTGTATAGCATCGCGGGAACGTGCAATTACTCGCCGAAACGCGATGTAGTACAAACGATCAGGAGCCATTGACCGTCATCGATATCGCGACCATCAACGGCAGTTCAGTTCACTGAGGGACAGCTCGTTTATCAGAGCGGATTCGCACGTGCGCGATGTATAACACACACCTTGTTAAGAAAACATAAATCAACTTCGGTAATAGCCTGGGTGACGACGTGTCTAAGGGGCGACCGCACCTCGACGTGTCCTCGTGACGGTTTGGCGTATTCAGCGAGTATTTTTAGCTGCGAGTTCGATTGACAGGACAAGTGGTCCTCGTAATCGGTTTATTTCCCCATTATTAAAAACGATCGATGCGCCCACCGCGAGAGGCGGCACGCGACCTTCGCCTCCCACGCGCTTATATTCGTCTAATCACTCTTTATCCCACGACGGATGTCGCAATAGGATTGGAAAAG
Organism: Odontomachus brunneus; assembly: GCF_010583005.1. NCBI lineage: Eukaryota > Metazoa > Arthropoda > Insecta > Hymenoptera > Formicidae > Odontomachus > Odontomachus brunneus. Next base: position 128,711 of record NW_022639711.1, read on the forward strand.
TTACTTTTTAAAAGTAACTAGTTACAGTTACAATTACTCAAAAAGTAACGAGTCGTTACTTTTAAGTTACTTTCTTGGAATGATTGTAAATTATTATTGTAAATACCAAAATCTTACATTTTAAGCTTTATTAAAATGTAAGAATTGAATTTTAAAATTAATATGTATCACATTAATTAGTCGATCCACTTAACAAATTTCAAATCTATATTTAATATAATAAAAATTTAATGATAACCTTGTAGAGGTAAAAGAATTTAATCACATGTTCCATAAATACGTTGATAAATTTCCCAGATAGCACAGAGAATTTAAAGAGAATTTAGTCGCATGTCATCAATTCTGAGTTCATTTTTAAATGCAAAAAGAATTCTGTTTACTGAACTAAACTCTGAAGAATTCTTTTTGCATCTGAAAATGAACTCAGAATTGATGACATACGACTGTATTCTTTTTGAATTCTCTGTGCTATTTGAGTTATTAAATTAATATACGTTTACTATATAATTTTAATTTTATTTTACGTTCCACAAATAACTATTAAAGTAACTGTTAAAAAAGTTATAAGTTACTAAAAATAAATAACTAATTTAAGTTACAGCTATAGGTGGGAAAAAAATATCTAAGTTAAGTTACAATTACTGAAAAAATGTAACTGTAACTTCGTTACAAGTAACGAGTTACTTCCCAACCCTGTGTCGCAATATGCATAGGAATGAGGATCATTCGTAAACTAACGGGCTTGTGTGCCGGACAGCCCGCGTTTTCATTGTTCGCCGTTGACACGGATGATTCAGGAGCCTCGGTGAAACGTGCATCGATTAATTCGCGAATGTTATCGACAAGTGTCAAACGTACATCGACCAGCACGCAGTGCCTCTTGCACTTACGGGGGCATCGCGCTAACAGTATTCTTCCGTTTGCGTTTGCGAATATAAATTGCGTTATTTATTCGTCATGAGCAGCCGCAGATAGGCAAATATACGTCAATCGTCTGACACGAATCCTCCAACAGGAAGGCAAATAAAAAACGATGCAAAGTAGACACTTGGACGCGAATAACTTTTTGTTGTTGTTATCCCTTGCTTCTCTCTCTTTTTGATATTTTTAGAACGTGTCGTCACATTTTATTTATCCTCCGCACACGTCGGATAAGTAAAGTTATCGATTTTCAGAGTAACGTTATGTTACGAGGGAAGGATTGGAGAGTTACTTAATGCACTCTCGTACATAAATTATTGTAGAGATGCTTTTTTGGTTTCATTGTTGCATCGTGGAAGAGCTATTTAGCATAGCATAATGTCGCATCTAAAAAGAGAGAAGAAAGTAATCCACTTTAATATTTAATCTCCCGCTTGTGTGTTTCATAATGCAGGCTAAATCCGCACAGCAGGCAAAATTATAAATGAAAAACACTCCGTGCAGCGAGAAGTATCAAGGTGCAATAAATTCTCGAGTTATATATCGTACCATATTAATTGACACGTTCTGAATATATAAATAACCACTGGTAAATAACTTTCTTGCAGCATCGCGTGGAATATCGGGATGAATATCGTGGAATGTGTGATATCTCTTGAGATTTCCCGGCGAAGAATAATTATCGATTCTTTTCTTCAAATCTTATCAAGCTATTTTCCTCTTTATCTTATCTATTCCGCTTTTCCAACATTTCGAATAGTCGTCGTACCACTTGGTTTCGACCTTTGAGACGTTTGAAGCTTTGGCCGTCATCTTCGAGTTAGAAACGGCACAACGCCGGCGGCACAACGTCTTCACGCGGCGTAATTAATTTCTTTCCGCCTCCAGCTGCGTGAACGAGCATGCCGAAGACGAGAGCGCGACCTTTTCCTCCCTTATCCTTAATTTGTTCGCGTCCGATGGCGAGTATGAATGAAGACGAGCGGAGGTCTCGTGCCAAATGCGGCGCAGCCTCCTCGATCTCGTTCGTATAACAAGACGGTCCGATTCTTCTTATTGTGCCGATGCATCTGAAAGAGTCTGCGTCTCCTCGTGTCGCACGTGCGCCACCGACCAGACACGATGAATGCGTCCGATATGAGGACGTAGCCTCGCGTACCTCCGGACCACGCCACGCGTTTATTGTCCTTCCGTCTCTGTGCGTATAATGCACCGACGACTGAGAGAAATCGCGTGTTTCCTCCGGTATTGGCAGTGTCGCTTCTTCCATCGGGCTCATTGAACGCGCGGTCTTAAACTTACAAGCCAGATCACGATAAGGGAATTGGAGAAAAGATTTTTAATATATTATTCAGCTTAGCATATCGTGAAGATCATTAAAATTAGTGTATTATTACACGGAAAGAAAAGATCTGCTACATATGGACAACTAAACATAATTAAACTAAACTAAATATTTGCTGTATTAGCCATTTTTTTTGCTGCAGGAGCCAATTTCCTTGCTATGATAACAAGAAAATCTGCTCCTGCAACAAAAAAGTAGCTAACTCTCTTAAAATGAATCACTCAAACATCACTGAAAACAGTGAATATACGCTGATTACAGTTATAAGTATAGCACTGAAAGTACTCAATGCTATACTCATAAATGATATCAGTGACTATTCACTGATTTATTTTAAGAGAGAAAGCAGTAAATTATGTTTAGTTGTCCATCTCTAGCAAATTTGCTGCGTCAGTCACTTTTCTTACTGTAGGAGCAGATTTTCTTGTTATCATAGCAAGAAAATAGGTTGCTGTAGCAAAGAAAAAATAGCTAACATAGCGAATTATATTTAACTGTCCATATGTAGCAAATTAGTTTGTTGCTGCAGCAAATTATTTTTTATAACATTACAAGATTAATATATTATTTGGGCACATTATGATTCGAAGGCAATATGTTACTTGTGTGAACTTGGCACACCATATTTAAAAATGTGACATTTTTTTTAGAGTTCTGATACTCTCTTGAAAAGTTTTAGAGCTCTATGCAACAATTTTAAATAGTTCCGGTCATTAAATACAAAAAAATAAACTTTTAAAAAAAGGTGCGCTAAGTTCACGCAGCGCACCAAATCAGTAAAATCAACTATTTCTTTAGAGCTATTGTTATATATAATATAGAACTCTAGAACTATTGTAAAACAAACCGGAACTCTAAAGAAATAGTTGATTTTACTGATTAGGTGCGCTGCGAGAACTTAGCGCACTTTTTTTTAAAAATCAATTTTTTTGTATTTAATGACCGGAACTATATAAAATTGTTGCATAGAGCTCTAGAACTTTTTAAGAGAGTATCAGAACTCTAAAAAAAATGTCACATTTTT
>NW_022639711.1:132030-134768 GCF_010583005.1 Odontomachus brunneus
GCACACCATATTTAAAAATGTGACATTTTTTTTGGAGTTCTGATACTCTCTTGAAAAGTTCTAGAGCTCTATGCAACAATTTTAAATAGTTCCGTTCATTAAATACAAAAAAATAGACTTTTAAAAAAAGGTGCGCTAAGTTCACGCAGCGCACCAAATCAGTAAAATCAACTATTTCTTTAGAACTATTGTTATATATGATATAGAACTCTAGAACTATTATAAAATAAACCGGAATTCTAAAGAAATAGTTAATTTTACTGATTAGGTGTGCTGCGTGAACTTAGCGCACCTTTTTTTGAAAGTCTATTTTTTTGTATTTAATGACCGGAATTATTTGAAATTGTTGCATAGAGCTCTAGAACTTTTCAAGAGAGTATCAGAACTCTAAAAAAAATGTCACATTTTTAAATATGGTGTGCCAAGTTCACACAAGTCAATATGTTGGACATTAATCGATTAAGATTTTATTTGACCAAAACAATCGATAAGTCAATAATCCAAATAAATTAGTTATTATATATATGTAATTACGAATAATTTATTCATTAATTATTTAATTATTAATTAGCGTATAATTGACCAAATAAAAATTTGACTAATAATTAATTTCATCAATCAATACAATTATTTTTATATGTAACGACTAATTAACTTTGATTATTGATTCACCAATTATTTTAATCAAAGAAAATTCTCCTCGATTTATGCTCAATACTATTCAGAAGAATGTACAGAGAATGGGGGAAGCGGTGAAAACGCAAATATATCGTTCGCAATCAACAATATATGTTTACATTGTGCTGTGGAAAATTGGGTAAATTTGTCAAATACGGTAGTCATTCATTATCACATTTTAAACGCCTAAAAAAAAATTGAGAAATAAAAAACATTTGAAAAAATCAATACGATAAAAATGGATAAAAATTTCTAATTATCTAGGACTGTTACACTGAAAGGAAAAGATAATTGACTTTATAAATTGTAGTTATTTTTGGCCTATATTTGTCGTAGTAAAACATGTATATAAGTTTATCAACATTATAGTAGAATTTGATAAAAATGATTTTCTTGGCCATAATTTATACTAGTTACTTCTCCATATGAGTATAGTGACAAATAGCAAATATTTTTTTCTCAGAATATTCTTGCAAAATATGATACATCTAAGCGAGCGAATTTCTTAATATCATATGAAGCAAAGTAAACATAAGTAAGCGAACTAAGAATAAAGCGGATAATTGAGCGAAAGAATACGGGAAAAGTAGATAGAGATCGAAAGCGGCCTTCGTTCTCCGAAGTGCAGTTTTGCGAGCGTGACGTGCCATCGCGCAGCGTGACGATAATGACGCTCGACTAATTAACTGAGAATAATGCATTGTGTATTTTAGCGTACACGCTGATAGGTAATACAAATCGGTCGCGGTTACTACAACTCTCGCGATTCAGACGGACGCCGAACGCGCGGCCAGTGCATCGTCTTCGCGAATTAGTGCCGCACGCGCGAGCAAACACGCGAGGCTCGTGTAGCAGCACCCCAATGAAGAGTTATTATTAATACAACACCTTCGCGTCTAAACGCGAGGCTCCAATTAACGCGAGATTCTAGTGGATAAAAGCGGGGGTACGTAACGCGGCTCCAAAAATACCGTAAGACCGGGGAAAACATATAGGAAAACACACAGTAAGATTTGCGGGAAAATTGCCGAAATCGTATCTTATCAATGTCTTTATTATTATTACAGTCTCTCGAGTGAGAGTTTGAACATATTTGATTTTTTATCGAAAATAGCGTCCGCATTTATTTTATTCATCAAAGGTGTCAGCTCGACTCGACTTAATCTCTGAAAGAAACTTTCTGCACGAGAAAACTTCTCGTACGACAAACGAAATGTTACGATACGTTAGCCCTTTTGCTTTACGTATTTTTATGTGTCTACATTGGAAAAAAAGTGTTTAATATTTGCGATTATAATTATATAGTGCAGGAATTATAATTAGGGGAATTACAATTTTGTAATTAGTGTTACCTGTAGCGTTAGCGATAATATAATCTTACATGTACGTTGCTCCTATTATTTTTCCGTTAGAATAATAAGATGGTATAATTGACGCGGAAAATAACTATAATTTTCGATCAATTATTTTTTCTCTCGGGCTCGTTCCTTGGCGAGACTTCAAGTAAACTTCAGACAAACTGTGTCACTTCGGCGGGTTACTTGGCCTGCACTTGAATTTCCCCATTAATAACCCGCGAGCTTTTGGAATTTTCGCAACGCGTCGTTCGATACAAACGCCGACCTCGCGGCAATCGCCGGCCCGTTCGTTTTATAAATTAGCGCATCGCGACAAGGTTGACTTTTTTCCTCCCTGCGCTTCCCGCAACTCGCGCAGCAGTTTATCCGTCATTAGCGTGTACCTCGGTGTCACTGTATCACACACGCCATTCCCGGTGTATATCGCATGGCAACATGATGGTTTCGTTGCCGAGTTATAATTAACTCCATCGCGCAGGGCCGCACTAATATCGCTTCGGCTCGGCTACTTAGCGCGGGAGAATCTCTCGCGCGAACGTCGCTTATTATCCAATGAAAAATGCAGTCATTAAAGTACACTCGGCGATACTCTCTCTTGTAAAATCGCGCGAGAGTAAACCGCAATTTTCTCGTGACAAGGAGGCGCTCTCTCCCTCTCTCTCTCTCTCTCTCTCTCTCTCTCTCTCTCTCTCTCTCTCTCTC
>NW_022639711.1:135831-231407 GCF_010583005.1 Odontomachus brunneus
CTCTCTCTCTCTCTCTCTCTCTCTCTCTCTCTCTCTCTCTCTCTCTCTCTCTCTCTCTTCCTCGTGCAATCGTGTCAACTGTTCCCCTAAATATTAGTTTGAGTCAATGTTAATAAAAAATTAGTTTTATTAAATGTAATGAGAACACAATATATTGAACCACTGTGATTAGTTCTGCCATGTTGAGTGGCCTGCGAGCTGTGAATTAACGAGAAAAGATGCGAAGACTCAAAGTAATTCCACCGTGACAAAGTTCACGTGAGTGACATTTCGCACTTCGCGAATTAAGGCATTTTTTTCATTAACGCACGATTCGCGATTACCGTCTGCCTATTTTCGCGTCTACGATATCACGAATAACCGTAGGTTTATCTGCCGTGCGGTCGGCAGCAGGACGCTCGTCTAAGCGACCGCGGAAGCTCGTCGAAAGTCCGCCGGGCTAAAAGGAGTATTCACGGTCTATAAGTACCAGCGGCCTTTGTGAAGGAGTTACAGCAGCCCCCTCGCCCCGACCTCAGCCGTTGTTCGAACACGAAGTACCCATCGTCTGCGTGTTATCGATGGCACGGGAGGAAGCCGCGCAAGTCATGGTTCGTTTGCCATTTTTTTCCCCCTTTCTCATCGCGATATTACAGCCACTATAACTTCCACGTCTCTGTCGCTAAAATCACCGCTCGAGATTAGGCAGTTGCGAGGTCCAAATGAATCGCGAATAAATTTTTGCGACTGTGGATCGCGACATTTTAGTGAAACCCACAAATTGCGCGCGGCAAGAAATGCTGTCAAAGCGTGTTTGCTGTTTACATCCGAAGGAGCGTGTACGAATAATGCTGAATTTTGATTCACGAAAAATGCATGTGGTGTTCGAGGGAATATAATGTAATTCCGTGCATGCATCATATCATACAACTCGATTATTATAACAACACGGATAGTTTTATTTACGCTGAAAGCTACGTGGCTTGAAAATGTCGTGGAAACGCGGGAAAACACGCAGAAAGAAACCAGGGCGGCTTGGCGCATCCTGTCAAGCGTTCAACCGCGTTTTAAATGTCACTATGTACATACCGTGAAGGAGAACCTTTCGCTTGGGTCATCGTAAATAACGGCGGTTACCTTCCATCATGACTGACTGACTTTTTGTGTCTCAAACGTCTGTGAAATACGCGTATAAATTAATTGTTCATATATTCAATTAGTATTCAATCATTCGTCGATCATAAAAGGCACGATCGTGTGAGATTTATGTTAAAGCATTCGAATGAAAAATGATTCATTTACTCTGAAATTGAGAAATCCAAAACAAAGGTGCCGAGGAGTCGCCATATTTTTGAGTATTATATTTTGAAATCAAATTGATATTTCAAAATTATATTACTTCAAAATTAATTTTTTTTTCAGCTTGCTTTTCCTGATTCCGCTTTTTCTATCTTTGCCATTTTTCTATTTTTTATTCCTTTTTTATTTTTATGCTCGGCCTTGAATATATCAGAGAACCTGCAGTTTAACACACTGAACAATTACCCCTTTTATGCGAGTGCTCGCGTCACACTCTGACCTGCGCATCAATCCATCGACTTCAAAGTCGGCTCTTCGTGCGCGCTATCTACAGATAAATTCGCGCCGCGACGTAAGTGTGAACGTCAACGGCCGTCATTACGCTCGCACTGTGCGTGTGGTCACACATTTTCAACGCTCGCTACACGCACGCACAGACGCATTTAGCGTACCATATAAGCCGTTGATTGACTGACTATGTTTGGTATTTACGAGCGCCATAAAGATCGATTCATTACTGTCAGCGTAGAGTGTTTAAGTCATGAGTGATCGTTCCGCGAGCGTTTCGCTCGGGCAAAAATTATTTTCTTCTCTCACACACACATATATGGTGTATCAAGGCGAATCGGGTGAAAAAGTTGTTGTTGGAATTTTTTTTCAGTCAAGCCGTTTTTCATTGTATTAACTGACATAATAAAACAGCTCGTTTGAGAAAAGCTAACAATTGTCTCAAAGCTTATTTTTTATTCGATTCGGTTTATTCGACATATACATATACACATACTGGCGCCTAAAAATACTGGGTTTTCTTCACTACACACGCAAAAAAATGATTTTGTAATATCAGCTAAATCGCAGTAGCTGATTCAAACTTAGTCAAAAGGCTAATCGTAGCTGTCACTGTTAAGAATTGGCTATAACAGCTAAGATGCATTCGCTATGAAATACAAATATATTAGGTGACATTAAAAATGCACATTATTTCAAGTAGCTAAGGAAAATGGCAGTTATTCCTAAATTTCTTATCGTATGCATATATTAAAGAAGTTTGCCGTACAGCTACAATTATTTGTTACAGTCATTTATTTCTAACAGCTAATATTTCTCGCTGTAGCGCCTAAGTTTAACAGCGAATAAATTTAGCTTTGGTAGTATCGACATTAGCTGTCCCTATTTCAATGATACATCTTATCTGCCACAGCTATTTTTTAGCTCTGGAAGCTAGTTCTTTTTTTGCATGCAAAATTAATGAATTCTTCTAAATTATGTTATTCTGAACGATGTTTCATCGCTTTTGAAACATTTGTGAGAGCCAATCGGCGCGTCGTGAAAAGCTCTTTTTACAGTCGCCGTTGAACGCTCAACACATGGCTTCGGTACAACAATGACACTGATGCTTAACATCTGACCTTTGCTCTGCGCCTTTCCACATTCTGGCCATGTCTCTATGCGTTCATAGAAATTCCTGGAGGTCCCGGTCTAACGTCATTTTCTCAAGATTTGTCCAACAGCCACGAACGGTGCGTCACGTCTGTTCTTCTTTTTGTTTTCTTTCCCTTTCGGACCGTGCTCGGTTTCAGTCAACGGGTCCGCTCGTTTTGGTCGCACCGTACTCTCCTACGGTCTTCTTCTTCTTCCTCCACCTTCTCTTCAAAGCTCGCACACACATACGTGCATACGTCTATACACAAACACATCTGTTTAGTTTAAATGCAGAAAGTGCCAGAGAAAATATCGGCTAAGAGGAACGGACTCATCTTCGTCTTTCCTCAGTTCCCCGCTGCATTTCCTCGAAATTTCCCTTTTCACTTTCTTTAAGGTCAAAACATGTGTTGGATGGAATAGTGAAGCTGAAAGTAGGACCAAAATTTCGACTCAGGGGATACGAAATGTAAATTTTATATATTATATAGTTTTATTATAATAATTTTATTATAATTTATTTTATTATATATATATATATATATATATATATATATATATATATATGTTCCTCTTAAATATAAAGAAGTGCGTACAGGTTACAGCGTATCTAAAAGGTGTACAAACTTCTACAAAATATTTCGGCGATGTCTACGTACTCGCTTCGGTTTTTTTTTTTATACGTCACACTTGTTTGACTTAGCAGCGATCGATGACGCTTCCGAGGATTTTCGATGATTCCATCGGGGGATCGCGCGGTGGATCCTCCTCATTCGGTGCAAAATAACATCTGCGCGTTCACGATTCTTCGTGATTCCCCAACGTCGAGACGATGCGTGGAGGCGAGCAGGCGTGATCGCTTCTCGAAAGCCGAAAGTGATTCAGAGCCGAAGAAATTGGTTCGATGGCCGTGACGAGACCTGGTTCGGGTTGAAGCGTTTTAATGAAGATGACACGGTTAGCTGCGATAACATTCGGCATTAACGCGAAGAATTTTATTTCACGGCTACGCGTGGCCTCGCCAGCTGCTCCATATTCCTCACTCGTGCGAATTTGTTGCGCATCCAGGCCGCGGTATTGCGATTTCTTGCGCGGATTCGTGAACTTTCGAAACTTCGCCGCAGGCTTTTTATGCGAGACGTGGCGCGCCATTAGCATTTCCAATGAGAATTTCATGCGATGCACGTTTATCGAGGCATCTTGCGCGAATTGTTAAATGCGCGACAAGGACGATCATCAGTGAAGAGAAAATCCGTTGCCGTTGAATGAAAGCTTACGAGATCGTCTGAAGCATTTCTTCCGCTACAATGGAAAAAAGGGAAGGCCGAAGTGAACAATGAAAAGGGAGAAACACTCAGTAACCACTTCAGAGTCGCGCGGTTACGGCGTTCGATGCATCCATTATAGTTCTGTTTCGTGTGACGATTTACCGCGGCATAGCCGCACACTGAATGATCTGACTCGCCGAATAGTAACGTTCGAGAGATCAAAGCCGCTTATCGTCGAACCGCGAGTGCACCGTTGCGCCTGCAGTCGCGCGAATTCCTATTTAAATGGCCGGCCGATGCGTGTGAAAACGTGCGAATACGGAGATGGCGGACGCCGTTATCCGTATGCCTTCTTTCCCCCTTTGCGCTTCGATGCGAGCGTCATATCTGCGTCCAAAAATGCACAGTCCCCGTTTGCGGGCTGCACCTTTAGCGTATAGCGAGCGTGGGGCATTAAGCGAACGGAATAATGCATCGTGAGCGAGCGAGTAAAAGTCGAGACAGCCGTGAGCGGCTTATGCATATGTATAGAAAACATATGAGGCGATGCGCGACTAATCGTGACTCCTCGTTCTATTCAGCCACTCTTTCGAGCTGCATCTGAAGTTGAAGCTGAGGAAGTTTCTCGGCTGGAGAACCTCCAATAATATCAGTCACCCTGTGAGCGATTGCGCATTTGTGAAATTCAAATGTGTGCGAGAAAATATTGGACTTTATATCGAACTGCATTCACCGCTTGACGTTGCGACGTTTTGCAATCTCACGAGTGATTTTAATCTTATTCTTGTATCACTACGGGGGGATTTTAACGTTTTGCCGATCACATTACTTAGGAGGGACGACCATTTCCAGGTGAATTGAATCGCCAATAATAATGACAGCAACGATAACATTGACAAAACACACACGAGGCGAACATGTCGGGATCGCGCGGCTTTTTTATCATCCAGATGAGTCTCAACTGTTAGTCTCATTTACAAGCTTATTAATCGTGGACCAGTAACTGACTTGGCCGTAATGAACTTCGTCAGAACACGTCGCGCTCGGCGATCATAATAAATCGCCGTAAATTACGCGTCTCGCATGCACCGTCCGAGTTTCCTTCTTCTCCCGCTTGGCCGCCTGATCGCCGGTATAATTTGTAGACCGCCTCGTGATTAAGGCTAACTCAATCTGCGAAAGCGTCGCGCCGCGACTCTCGGCCTGACTTGGTCGCACTTTGAGCTGGGAAGCGCGCGACCACGTGCGAATAATAGCCGTGGAAACGGACGCCAGGAGGATTGAAATAAATTCGTCTCTTTCTCGGCGATCAGTAACTTAAATCGACACCGCGTGGCGCGAATCAAGAGGAACAGAGGCGTCTTTTAGTCCTGCACGTTCGAATCTCGATCTGGTGTCTATGTAAGACTAGCAGTGACTGAAAACATCTTATATGCGTCCTTCTCGTTCCTTTGAAGAAAATTATACGACAGAGAAGGCGTTTTGCGAAGTGTTTCTATCTATATAATGATATTTCGTGTTTTCACTTTAATCGTTAATACTAATTAATTTAATACGATATTTTTTTATATTGATACGATAATTACATTGACACGCTGACTGAGAAAAGATACATTCTGCAGCAGCTTTCCTTTCTTCCGATTTAAGTTTAGTTTCTTATCTAAATTATCTGCAGGAAAGAACGCGAGTTGTACTTTTCTCAACCGTCGTATGCGCGAGAAGGTTCTCTTCCATGATTATATTTCAAGTGGTTTTCGCATCGACCGCAGTCGACGCCGTAACGAGATCTCCGCGTTTATTCTTGGCCGCGTTTCCGCTTGGCGGGCACTAATAACCGCGGGCATCTTTCCCCGAGTTTTTCTCTCCAAAAACAAGCCCGTGTTTTCCAGCTCGAGCGTTTTCTTTTAGGTCAAGCGTGACTGCGTGGCGGTGTACGACGCCAACACTGAATTCAACATTCATTACTTCGGCATCGGTCCAGGCGCGCCGCGAAGAGAAGCACGGTCGTCGCGGGGGAGATCTTTCGACGCGTAATAATTAAAACGGCGATGTGTCTGATAAAAAGTAGATTTCGCTCGGCACACTGGCGCCGCAAACAATAACTGTGAAAAGAACACCCACGCAGAGGTAACTCGATGTAATTAATCGAGAAAATGTTACGAAACTAATTTTTTCATTAAAAGATGTGTAAACGCGTATACAATATATTCAAATTTTTTTACACTAAAGAAATAAATCATTTAATACATATAGAGCTAATCCAGATGAACATTTGGAGGAAAACCGTTATTTTTCGTGGAGACTTTTGAATCTTCAATTCTAAATATCTCCGTAATTTAGCATCGAATTAGAATGCTATTGAAAAGCACACGATAAAGCCAAATTGAAATGAACATTAACTTTTTATATTTCCTCATATTCCGATATTTTAATTACTCACAAACGATCGTCGATTCTTACAAGTAAACCTGTACCCAAAAGGTACACTCCGATTTCTTTTTAACTTCGCACAAATGTAGAAGTACAAAAAATATTAAGTCATATTTTTTCATTTTGGACCACTTTGAATTTGATGGACAGTTTATAGTTTTTTAATATTCTCACCTATCATCAACAAGTGCAACAAAAATGCATAAGAAATAAAAATGAATACAAGAAATAAAATTGAATACAAGATATAGTTAAATAATTTTAACAAAATCGGCGATATTCAATTGAATATCTTGTATTCATTTGTATCTTGTATTTAGCAGCTGAAATACGAACCATTCTAAATTTCTTTAGCCGAGATTCCAACCAAAATATTTCCAATCTGTGTCAATTAGTTAAAAATCGCTCGAATCTCGGCCAAATCGAGAAATTATTTGTATAATTAATAAAATGTTTAAACTAAACATGTAAAAAGTTGAAAAAAAATTATTTATACAAATAATTTCTCGATTTGGCCGAGATTCGAGCGATTTTTAACTAATTGACACAGATTGGAAATATTTTGGTTGGAATCTCGGCCAAATCGAGAAATTATTTGTATAATTAATAAAATGTTTAAACTAAACATGTAAAAAGTTGAAAAAAAATTATTTATACAAATAATTTCTCGATTTGGCCGAGATTCGAGCGATTTTTAACTAATTGACACAGATTGGAAATATTTTGGTTGGAATCTCGGCTAAAGAAATTTAGAATGGTTCGTATTTCAGCTGCTAAATACAAGATACAAATGAATACAAGATATTCAATTGAATATCTTGTATTCATTTGTATCTTGTATTTAGCAGCTGAAATACGAACCATTCTAAATTTCTTTAGCCGAGATTCCAACCAAAATATTTCCAATCTGTGTCAATTAGTTAAAAATCGCTCGAATCTCGGCCAAATCGAGAAATTATTTGTATAAATAATTTTTTTTCAACTTTTCACATGTTTAGTTTAAACATTTTATTAATTATACAAATAATTTTACACATTTGACTTCATATTCATAATCAGCAAACCAAAACGCCTATATCTTGTATTCAGTTTTATTTCTTATGCATTTTTGTTATACTTAGTTGTTGATGATAGAAGTGAGAACATTAAAAAGCTATAAACTGCCTGTAAAACTCAAAGTGGACCAAAATGAAAAAATATAACCTAAATATTTGTTGTACTTCTATATTAGTATCAAATTAGAAAGAAATCAGAGTGTAACTTTTGGGTAGGTTAGTCACTTAAAATTAGAGAATCATTGACAGCTTCATATATTTGTTAAAAAAGAATCAACTTTGAAATTTATCAAAGAATTTAACTGTCCACATCTCGATCGCCAACGTATATCACGGTGATACATTCATTTGGAGTGAACGTAAAAAAATCATTAGTTTTTATTTAATGAACATTATTTTGATTCGTGTCTCCTCGAGACACGAATATAAAATATATACAAATTTATATAAAAATATAAAATTATAAATATTCCGTGTTCATGCGGCTGCGCCGAATTTTGAATTTATATGTATTCGCGCTGGATAGCCAAGCGGGTTAAAATTTGGCGAGTCTGGAACACCCTGTACATCGGCGCCGACGCAAAATTGAAACGCACCCGCCGACGGAAAAAGCGTCTCCTTTGTTCCCCCGCTGTACATTCTCATCCATACACACAGACAGGCACGTCTACCAAATGTACGTACACCTATAATCTCTCGCGTGGCCCGAGACCACGCTGCATGCACAATACGACGCACTGTTCGACACGCACCGACCGTCTCGTACAAACCGGACCGTGAAAACATGTTAGGAAATTCTTCACCTCCACCCCTATGCTCCAGCACTGTCGGTTCTCCCATTTATTTATGAATTTCTCGATTAATTTGTAATTGATCTTATCCTAACGAGAAATTGATCTTATCCTAACGAGAAATTGATTAGGCCGTTCTTGTCCATTCATCTCACTTCAGCTGTGAGATGCAGATCACACACTTGCCATCAATCATCTCGATCGACAATGTCGTAGCTCAAATTACGTCAAGTGCGAAGCGCTATATCGGACATTAAACAAATTCATGAGAAAAGAAAATAGAAAATGCATTTCTGTGCAGAGAGATATTTCCTTGTCGATTGCGTTTTGTTGGCATCGGAAGTAGGCGTTATATTTTTTTTCTTCTCCTCTCTGCAAATTTGCCTCGTGCAGTTTGAATTAGTATCATTTCCTACATACACGTTCCTCTCGTGAGTTTTCATGCGCGTAACTCGTGCCTGGTGGAATCGTCGCGTACCAGATGGTGGGCGACTCGCTGCCGTGGAAATTATCTCTGACGGCCGGCTTAGGCGGTATCCAAACACCGTCCGGCCGGGGAACGTGCATTCGGGATTTCCAGACGGTGTTATAGCTCGCAAACAGCGCCAACGTATTTAATTCCACGAGGGGCGGGCGAATATCCCGATCGATGACATTAACTCCGAGCGTGCGGATTGGAGCACACGATATATCTTGCTTCATTTTATTTCCGTTTTCATATAATTTATTACGCATCGGATATCCTGCGAGCAGTGGCTTTAATTTCACCGGCGAATTGTCTAATAAATTTTAAATCGAGTTCACGAGTTTTCTCACACATCTGTACGTGATACACTGTACGTGAAGATATGATAATAATTTTAATGAAAGTGTTGGCTAATTTTTTCTAATGTCACGTGACTGTTTGCGAAATGGTGGAAGAATTTCAGTTTAGTTTTATGAGTTCTACCTGTACAGAACGAGTATCAATAATTATCAGACACCTTGTATAGTTTTATTCAGATAATAACTTTAATAAAAATAAAAGCATGCACTGAAAGGATAATATTTACGCGTCGTTAAAAAAGAACTCTTGAAAATTTATTTGTCGGCATTGTCGATTGTCACTTGTCGCTGTGCCGTGAAAAGTATTTC
Organism: Odontomachus brunneus; assembly: GCF_010583005.1. Taxonomy (NCBI): domain Eukaryota; kingdom Metazoa; phylum Arthropoda; class Insecta; order Hymenoptera; family Formicidae; genus Odontomachus; species Odontomachus brunneus. Next base: position 145,210 of record NW_022639711.1, read on the forward strand.
CACCTGACAGAGTCGACCGCGAGTCGTTTCGCCTAGACGTCGACGACGAGAGCTCTTGTATTCCGCACGGCAGCCGATCGGGTATGCGAGGCTCGTCCGCACTTGCGTCCGCGCGTCACCGGAAGTTGCGGCGGCCCTCACAAAAGCCCTCCTTGCTTCCTCGCGGCCCTCCTTCTCCTCCTCCTCTTTCTCCTCTTCGTCTTTGACGCGATCAACCCGCCAATGACACGGCAATAGCGATGGTTCAAGGACAGCACGTGACGACGACGACGACGACGACTACGACTACGATGACGAAGAAGAAGCGTCGGGGCCGCCAGTCGCCGGACGGGTGCGCCGTCGTGAACTTCTTTTCTTCGTGCACAATTCCCTCTCTCCTTGGTCCCCCGGCCTCCTTCTCACCGGTGCATCTACCCGCGACGTTGTGTTTCTTCTGGCCTCCTCGGTGGCGTCATGTGTCGCCACGACGATGACGACGAAAGTCAATTACGTGAGAATCGCGCTCGGCGGCGACTGCTGCTGGCATGTCGCGAATCGAGAATTGTCGACTCGAAAGAACGAAGATGCCAGCACCAAGAGAAAGAGGGACTTATTGATTCCTCGTTGGGGTGCTGGTCTGTTGCCGGGTTTTTGCAACGCGGCAAAGTTAACAATGTCCATCTTACATCGTGATGACGTGGTCGTAAATAATGAATGCGTCGTAGCTTGACTCAGGCTTTTCTTCGCGCGTTCGCGCTGTCGTGAAACATCTCGGGAAAACGTCGTCTTGAATGCTCAAGGAATTCGTAGTATCTCGCGCTGAAAAAGCGTTGGATTGTTTATTATCGCGATGGATTGTTCGAAACCATGCAAATAGAAATAAATGGACGCACCTCTCAGGAAAATAGATTATAGCGTGTCGAATGAACGTGTGCGATCGTGATGGTGAAGCAACATCTATTAATAGTATAAATTCCTACATAGTGTGCTCGTTTCTATTATCGTTATCACATTATCTCGTTGTAGGGAGATTCAGTCTTAACGCGCTCAATGTTCCGCACATAACACATAATATAGAGAAACGCGGTATTTCTCATTGCGCAGCACCGCATATAGTTACTGTATTCAACTAAAATTATTCAAATATTATTTTAAATATTACTTTAAATATTATGTTAAGTTTTTCATACAGAGCTCTTGAATATATAAGATTGTAAAAAAAATCAATGGAACCTGGACAGTTGATATAGTGCGCTGATAAAATACAAGTTGTATTTTTACAAACAGATAGCTACGACAAAATATTTCGGCCTTTATCAATGATAAAGTAATCCAACGTCGTATATATAAGATAAAAATGAAATATTTTATTTTATTTTTATTTTATTCTATCTTTATAAGAAGGAAGCATTTATAATTAAATACAAAGATAACCAAATTGTTGACCAAATGTTGACGCACTAATAACATCATTCAGAATTCATTTTCGTTTTATCGTTTGGATTGAAAATCTACGACCTTATCGTTGATAACAAAACTTTCATTCTTAAAGAATTTTTACACCGTCGTGTGAAAGACGTCGCTTAGCAGACGTCACATTTGTATGGGAGATCTTCCTATCTCTTCCTACAAACACCATCTGATCTCTCTATCTCTTTTTGGGTGCGTCCTGCGCAACAACCGGCTTTCGCCGCCGCGGACGCAAGCGGGCGCGTCCATCGTGTGATGCACTTTGCGCCGGAATCCCGGAGAGAGAGAGACTCTCCCGTGCAGGTGTAACTCGGTCAAATTTCACGCGGATAAACCCGTGAATATTTCACTTTGTGCAGAGAGCGCGTGAAGCTCGTCGGAGTGAGCAACACGCGCGCGCGGAAACTCCATCGAGCACCTCTCGCCTACTTAACAGCAGCAACCCCCATGGGCAATATTTGCCATGGGGGCGTTATCGATCGTGGGGCTCTCTCTCTCCACCCTCCCCTCTTTCTCTGTTTCCACAGTTTCGAGGCAGCCCTTACGCGAGCCCTCTTATAACCCCGTACATCTCACGCGCGCAGGATCATTTAACGACGTAACGTCGTTTCCTGCTGAACAACGCGTTCTACAACGACTAGATTCGTTCATCGTTGCCGCATTTTCTACCCTCTCGGAGTTGTAGCAATAATGAAAGAGGCGTAGGAGGCTCGTAGGATACTTCTTTTTTCTTTTAATTCTGGAACTAACAGTTTTCAGGACGCTGATAATGAATAATAATAGTCGATATAAATAAATTTATTAATATATTGCATTAATATAACAATATATCAATATGTATTGATACAATTATATATTGGTTCTCTTTTAAAGTGAATCAGTAAAAATGCTTCCGACTGAATCGGGAAAAGAACTATTTTCCCCGATTTCAGCGAGATTTCACTAATTGCAGTATTATAATTGAACTACCAGTTATAAGTACAAGATGTTTCAAAAAAATATTAATGAAACTTATATGAAACTTATATGAAAATAATTTTTTCTTCATATAAATGTTAACATTTTTTTGAAATAAATTTTCCATGTAAACATTTTTTGAAGCACGCTATTATAGCACATTTCAGTAAAGAATACATTGATTGTACCTTAGAGTATGGATCTTTGGTGTCCTAAACGGTCATATTGCCGTCTTTTTCAAATAATTATATAAATTCCGGGGCATTGAAGGAAAAAGTGGGATCCGACAAGAGATCTCTCCGGATGTATAAATGATACTTGGCCAAATTGCTGAGCTAAGCTCGAGATAGGGAGGCGCTAAGAATACGTTTCTTCTTGTTTGCGAGGTGCGTGAAGTGCAGCTGCAAGCGATAGACGCAATATTTACGACGTCGGATATACTTATCGCTGGCGTAATACTTATCACCGATCGTGAGCAGTCATGGCCGGCGAAATCGCGAGAGCCGGATCAATATTACGTTACGTCGTTGCGTCGCGCTGTAAACAAAATCCGTCCACAACCCGCGGGAATGCTTTCAAAAACAACGGGCTCGCGCCGCTGCCAAGAAAAATCCCAAACCAGCGAATAAAATAAAAGACGAGCGAATAGAAGCGACAAGGATTTCCTTCCGCTTCCGACTGCGCGCATTTCCGCAGATAAAATTGCGAAACCCCACCTCACGATTCCTTATTTTTCTCGGAAACGCTCCAAAACAACACCGCGGCATCATTGTCGATGCATTCTATTTGTTTTTGAACGATTGACAGTGTCGAGCAATTCCGCCTGTTACGTTATATCCTTCGACATGCGCCTGCGAGGCTCGAATTTTCCTGCATTGAAGGAGAAATCCCTGTGCGTGATACGATCCAATTAACGAGAAATCGACTTCACCTGCGATTCATGGTCAAACGACGACGTGTCACGGAGACATGGCTTTTCTACTCGGCACGAACATTCGATAAATCGCCCAGGACACACCCAGAAAACGCAGAAATCCGTCCTTCGTGCATCGGGATTTGCAGCGACGACGCTGAAACGACGCGAGGCGCCCGTTTGCCGGATGTACATACACCGATATCGCGCACGTAATCCTACGTGAATCACGTTGTCATCGTCGCGAACGAGAATTTATACTACGCTTTGCGCAGAATGCATTTAACTGCATACATAAAATACCGCGGAGGAAACTCTTTAAGAATTGATTCCTCCAATCTTTTGGTAAGCTAACAGTTAAATCATATATCTGCTCTGTTTTATTTGAAGGAAAAACAAAGGAAAATACAACTTAACTGTTAGTTAGTTTACCAAAAGGTCCGAAAAATCGACTATAAAATCTGCTTTTTTTCCGAATGAGGAAATCAAGACATTGTAGAAGCTCATAAGATTGTTGACATTTTCATTGGTCCAAAAGTTGAGATCATTTTCTTACAGAACGCGGAATCCAGATATTTGTTTGAAAAGAGACAGTAATGAATAACAATGACGGATACTTTGAACATGGCATGCACTGTTTCGTTATTATTAATTAAAGAAATTAACGAAAAAACTCTTCGGCGAATCCCTGCCAGATGTCTATGGAATTCTGTGAAATTCACTGAAATTACAGCCGATGTGTGTAGAGAAAGATCACAGACAGAATCTCACTTTTACGGAAAAATTGACAACTCTGCCGCGACAGTTTATTCCAACCGAGCGATTACTTTCAATTTCCCCATTGAACCGGACGCCCGTGTGCTCTCTTTCGTGCGGGAATTCAATAGCTATTCTGTCCACTGGGCCTACGAGCGTGACATCAAATCCTCAGGTGTTAGGGGTGCCAGTGAACTGCCAGCTCTCTAAGCCTAAACAAACCTCTCTATCCATTCAATAGCGTTGTTGAACGCCTATCTCGCCCCAGGGAAATATAGGCGCCCTACATCACGTGTCGTCCTAATCACCTGGATTCATATCTATAATTGAATTCTACATCCCACGTGTAGATCGCGTACACCGCGGATGAGCTCGAACGGCTTTATTAATGCAGCACTTCTAATTCAGTTCGAAAGATCGACAAAGTCAATAGACGTACAATTTAAATAGTAATGTAATAGTGATGTATTTTCGAGGATAAACTGGATTTAATACGTTTATTTTTTTTTCACTTTAAGATCGCGAAAAATAACTTTTCAACCAACATTTTGTCGTCCTATGAATTTTCAACTAGCGCATTTTGATAAGCTTAATAAGCACATAGAGAGAATATTATATTATATTATATTTTATAATATTATATTATATTTTATAATATTATATTATATTTTTTATATATAAATTCAACACACAAATATATATATTTAATTAAGTTTAATTTTTTAACTTTTAAATTATTAAAATTTTTCACATATATAATTCTTATCACATATATAAATTCTTATGAATTTTATTGCGTTTTTAATGTAATGCAATAATAGATTACCAATAATAGTGTTTATCTTGTTAAGGAACATAGTTCCGCTAGAAATAGTAAAGTTTGCTGGAAACATAGCAAATCTCTTGATAATGTACTTCAGTTCTTAAAACATAAATATCATATATGAAATGAAAGGATAATAAATTATTGTAAAATGTCAAAATTCTACAAAATTCCTTCAAAATTTCTTCAAAATTTCTTGTTACAAAATTCTTATTATAAAATTCTCTCCATGTATTCATACATAATTTCCATACGGCAGTTTCAGGAGATTAGACTCAGACTTGGATTAGACTTAAATCAGACGCGAATATTCGCGACTCCGACAATCTCGACAATGCGACTTAACGAATTCGTATTGTTACTTTCACCGATTCCCGTTTCTCTTCCCGTCGCGTTTGCTTGCACCACGTCAACCGACGAATGCATTATCGAGATGAAAGTTTTCTCGTTATTAGCCCATGGGATATTAACGCTGATAGATGGCCCCTCGGGATCACGCGCTGCCGTAAATGTCTCCTCGTTTGTTACAACGCGTTGCAACAACATCCGCCAGTTAAGGTTCTCGAGGAAATGACCGGTCTTCAAGGCTACCTGTTACGAGAACACACGTGTACGCCTCTTCTGGTCGTCGCCGTTGCTTAGATGGAAACCTGAACGAGAAGAAGAAACGCGGTGGATAGTGCGCCGCCGTCAGACGGTGCGCGCCGAAGTGGCCGCCGCCGCCGCCGTCGTCGTCGTCGTCGTCGTCGTCGTCTCGCCTAGTCCGACATTTATTTCACTCTCGGGCCATTGGCCTCGGCGTGTCTGAGAACACGTGGAGCTCTCCAGCTACGTGAAAACCGCGAGACGGTAGTATTTTCCGCTTGTGCGATTTCATTTTCTGTTATCAACGGGTCGTCTGCTTTCCGCGCGAGACCGCCGGATAAAACGAGTCTGTTCAATTACTCGAGCGAGACTACCTCTGGCTTACTATTCGCGCTGTTACGTTAACTACGAGAACTTTTATTTCCGCGAGAGAGTGATTTGTAGACCTCGTCGAGATCTCGTCTCTCGCGCTTTAAATTGTTTTTTGTCTTTCATTCTGTCAGCCGCAGGTCGCGGCTCGTATCATCTCAAAGTTTGGAGGTGCCTACTGTGTTTTACATATAATACTTTCTCTCTCTCTCTCTGGATAAATATTATTAAAGGTACAAATATATAATTTCGAATGTTTCGTTTTTGAAACTGACAATAAACCGCGGAAACTGGAACTTTGTGTGATAGAGTAAAACGTTCAATTATATTGGCATCTCTTTAGTAATCGACACTCTAGAAGTAAATCTTTCATGCGATCAACATTGCAGTCAAACTTTTTGCCTGCACGCAATGATTTAAAAAAAAAAACTTTACAACTAAAACTGTATAAACAGCCGCCACGAAAAGCCAGACTTCGCAAGAAGCATCAAACTTTTCTCAATTGTCAATAACCAAAGGGGACCAATAATTGAGTGTCAATAATTAGCTATTCTACCTTATTTTGAAGTCAAGTGCGACGAAGGTAAAACATTTCCCACTTCAGACGCAGGAAGGACGCATTGTTGAAAGGTATTGTGCAGAGCCGCTGATCGTTCATTGATGCGTCCAGTCTAGACGGCTCGAATCTATCCGGCTAGATAAATAGTAAAGGCGACAGATAGACGCGCGCGTGTTTATCCGGGCGACAAAACCGCCACGCCCTTTATCAGCAAATAATCAGTCGGTGTGTGTGCGCGTCACGCAAATCGCGCGTATCGATCCTCGGCAGCAGGACCTCGACCTTGGTCCTTGAAATGTTGCCGGTGCGTCGACCCCGTCTGAAAACGCCGTGTACGAAGACCACCACCATGAAGGGCATGACTGTGTTGACCGCTGATTTCTATACAGCGCGTATCGAGCGGTTGGTCCGTTAGAAGCGGAAGTACAGATATATTTATAGTCGTCGCACGCGCGATTCCGCTGATTTTTATCACTTGGGGGTGAATTCGCAACTGGCGTGAACAGCCGGTCGATATAACTCGGCGGGAAGATAAGATCTCCCGACGTAAAATCGAGACGAGGAGACAAAAGCGAAGTGTGGCAATTCAAAGCCGTATACCCGCTATGTTAATTAGATCGGTCGGCTTCGTATTACGGTTTATTTCTACGTCGATCCTGTGCCTGTTATATCATCGCCGATGTCGCATTGTATTTACCTCTCCGCGTTATCATCAAGTATCAGCGCATAGGTGTTGAACGAAGAAATCAATAAATTCTAAATATTTCGCAAACTAGACCAGCAGAAAAAGGCGATTTTCGAGATGAACAAATATTTTTTTATTTTGCAAGGAGCGAACGAAAAGAGCCACAAGCATCCTTTTTCATAGAACGCGCGATTTTGCACTTAGAGTAATGTTCATTATGCTATATTTGAGGTAAAAATACCTGGACACGTACCTAATCTTGAACATTATTATTGTGCTGGTCTTTAAATACGACCACTTAAACATTTAATATAAAAAAAATGAATATATATATATATATATATATATATATATATATATATATATATATATATATATATATATATGGAATATTATATATATTCTAATAAATTTAAATACTTGTATTTAAAGACTAACACAGTAAAAATCTTCAAGATTAGATATGTCCAGACATTTGTACTTTTACCTTACGGTTTAATCAACGGTGAAAACGCATAGACGATAAGCTAATCGCTTGGATCCGCATCGGGTACAAAGTAACGGCGGTGCTCGTCGACAATGGGGAAACGTATTTTTCTGCCGATTTTCTGTGCTCTAATGAACGTCTATTCAGAGACTAGAGTCACGACGCGACGCCTTGACTTGCCTTGCCTTGGCTTAGCTCGGTCTGGCTCTCCTCGTGCTTTCACCGATACGATTTTGTTTTCTCCCGCGAAGGGGGATCAAACGGAGAAGAAGAAGCAGCCTTTCCCCATCGGGAGCACACGCCTTTGAACCCATGAATTGTAGCGCGCGATATATCATCGCGGTATCACGGGTATCACAATGGAGCACCGCCGCAATATGCCAGTCTGCGACGTGACGCCGCAGAATTTTGCCACTTTGCACAAAGAGACTCCCGACAGGCCGCCATGTGGGAGTCCAATATCGCGTGGGAGTTATTCTCAAGAGGTCGGTAAGGGGTTCCAACTTCGTCTTCTTGATTGAACGAACCGACGCCATAGTGCCACCACTACCCCGATCGACCAACGATTCCACGACACTGAGGTTGCTTGGGTCGAAACAGAGTATCGATACTTCGACTTTTTCATCGTCGTGTAGTGCCAAGTACCGCTTTTGCGTTATCAGACGAGAGTTTTCCGGAAATATTTTTCCTCTGTTAGTATCACTCGTAACAATCAAGGAAAGTTCTTCCACGGCGGCGAAAATAGATGAGCAACGAAAGAATAAGTGAAAGCGTGTCACTCTTGGAGTATCTATGTTCAGTTTTATTTCGTTTCGTCATACTTTTCACTGATTCTCAGTTTACCATTTGGATAGTTAAATTGGTTAATTCAATTAAAGCATCGATTTATTTGTAATTTTGAAAGATAGACAAATTTCCCGCTTCTTCTTTTGAATATCTCTAAGAAAGAGTAAAAATCATGAAATCTCAATCTTCACAAATAACAAGAAGCTTTTGAGGAAGAGATTCAAAGATTCAAATTGAGCATGCAGTGCTCCCTGGTGCTATACCAGAGGGCTAAAACATTGACCTGTGACTATAACAAAATATCTCGGCTCTAGCGAAGATAGCGTGAGCATCCACCCTACCCGTACCTCGGCTTCCATCCACGTCGAGACGTTCCCGTTTCAATACGCTTGGTTCGCCGAAGAATGTAGGAAATGAGATCGATTAACAAAGTTATGCTCATCAAGGCACGCCCTCGGGCTACAGTCGCGCAAATTGCCACGATCTCCGACAAATGAAGACGAATCGTGTCTTACGCCACGATGATCTACAGTTGTGAGTCGTACTGTTGACCGATTGAACTAGCTGTAGTAATTAGAACTCGGGAACAAATTGCCAATATATAAAACCAATGTTAGATTATGCCCCAGGTTGAGACTTTTTCCCCTTCAAATCGCTACGCGAGTCGTTTAATTGGTTTAATATCATCGAGCAACTTGGGAGGAAACATGGAATAACCATCCTCGCTCGAGCAGACTTTGCTCTCGATTCCTCTCGAGGAAATCGCGTATCCTGTTGACGCAACGATTGTCAATTTCCGTAGATCAGCATCCACGGATCCGTCGGAATCTAATTTTCTTCCTGTAGATTGGGGTACATTCGGAAAATTTCCGTGATTTAATCTGCTTCTCCACGTCATCCCTCCCGGTGATGATTCAAAGCTGCGTGGAAGGCAAACGAAGGATTACATTAGATATCTTTCACGAGACGTCTGTTGTTATATCGTCGGCAATTGCTTTGTCAGGGTTTCGTATTTAATAAAATCGGGATTAGCTTTACGAAACTCTGAAAATCTTTTATCGTCTTACACTCTAAGGCATTTAAACTTTAAATATACGCGTAGAGTGTCTCTCAGAGACCCAACCTTCTCTCTATCACAGGTATCCAAAATGTACCCAGAGGAATGACTAAAATCGATGTAAGAAGAGATTAAAGTTCATAATCTCAATGCTATCAAAATCTTAATGCTTGAAAGTTCATAATCTCAATGTTATCAAAATCTTCATGCTTGAATCGAATATTTCCCAAAGAAAAAATGTATTTCGCTGTTATCCAAAATCCGCAATTCGAATGAAACGTATGCGGCATCGTATGTAATCACACTACGTCCAATGTTACACTTGAGAAATTTTTATACAGTCTGTTAAACATTTTATTCGCATGCAGAGAACGCAAGGACTATTCCGTAATCGTCGGATATTCTTTTCGCGAGCACGTTCGCAAGACTTTCGCGGTACCGACTGTTATTGATCAGCAAGAGAAGCTTCGAAGCCGGGAGCAGCTGAGCTACCCTTGTCCTTTTCCTATGCCCTGAGTCTGTGCGCGCACGTGGCCGTCGCACCCCATTCATAACAACCCCCAGCGGGCACCCTAAGACCACCCTAACCGAGGCAGCACAGCTGTTGCCATGGGAGACATATCGGTACCTTATTAAGACAGTTCGATAGCGCCGCTCCTTTAACGAGTTTTATCGGCCAAACGTAGCGGAGAGCCGCGCTTTTATCGCTTTTGCTACGCTTTTGAACGCGGCCGACTATTCTAACGAGAATACAGAACTTTGATGTCGAGCGACGACAGCAGCTCTTAATTGCGAGTTACCTTTTAGCAACGCGTGGCCTGTTTCGGCCTCGAGTGTTGAGTATGAGGAGAGGGTGTGTGTGTTTGCATTTATGACGATCGTTCCAGTTTCCCGTAGAAACTAAACGCGACGTCACTCGAAGCTATTCTCTGCTCTCCTTTCCTTCTTTTAACGGAAATAACTGTCGTCGTCGCACCACTTTGTTCTTTAGCACGTTGTAAAGATGAATATCTGTTCCTTCTGTTGCAGATCTCTCGAAGAATCGTTTCAGTGAGTTACCGGAGGAAGTCACCGAATTTCCATTCCTCGAGAAGCTGCACCTCTACCATAATGCCATAAGAATAATCCCGGACACCGTCGTTATGCTCCAATCCCTCAACTACCTCGATCTTAGGTTAGTACACACGTTTTATATACTGGTCTGTGTGCGATGTAATATCTACGTCAATCTACGTCATTTGTGGTATATCACACGCGTAATAGCGTCGATAACGCTTTACTATGTTAAAGGAACGTTCTGAGTTACTATTGAGTTTGCTTGGATTCTTTTTATATTATGAATAAAAAGGGATATGAGAGATTTCATTTAAAAAAAATGAAGGGACCTTTTTTACGAGAAAAGAACGTTCCCAAAATTTTTATTGTTTTATTTTATTGCCGTTCAAAAACTAATTAATTGCATCTAGAACTTTTTTCTGTCCGAGCATTGCAACTGGTAAAATTATAGTGAATGCATATCTTGTATAACATACGGAAAAAAGTTTGGACTTACTAAATTTCTCGTGAAATATAAACGAATCAGAAATTCCGGTTGAAATTACCAGAATTCTGCACAAGTTAACAAAATTTCTGATAAACATCAACCGGAAATTTCTGTTCGTACTCGTAATAGAATTTTGATTAATTCAAGCTAATATTTTTTCCACAATTGTAAACCTAAATTAAAAAATTTCAAGTGATTATATGTCTGAAATGTTTATCAACGGATATGTTTACCAGTTTAAATTTCAATGAGCTTACATTGATTTAAAAAAAAGACAAAATTATGTTGTAAAATATTGCGCAAGTCGTTATTCATTACGCGATGCTTTCATCATTACCGCACGATAATTGATTCAGTCGCTCGTTTAAAAGAAACGAGAAAATTTTCGGAAAACACGAGACCATCCGCTAAAGGGGATAACATTCTGATTCGCAGTCGAAACCAATTGACGTCGCTACCTCGAGAGATATGCAGGCTACCCCTTCAGATCTTGCTAGTCGCGCACAACAGATTAGCATCTCTGCCGGACGAGCTGGGCAGGATGACGACGTTGGCAGAACTGGACGCAGGTTGCAATGAAATCACGAACCTTCCACCTCGAATGGGCGACCTTGCGCAGCTCCGGTCTCTAGACCTGAGGAGCAACTTGCTGGTGCACCTGCCTATAGGTAGGCCTTTTTAATGCGACCGAGACGCGTAGATAAATATCACAATCACGCGGGATCTCTCTCGCCGCGTGTTTGTTCGCGATTAAGAAACGACCGCGATTGATCCGCGTGGAGAGATGTCGTTTTGGGTCTTTCTCTTGCGAAAAACCTGTTTGTGCAGCTTAAAAGTAATTTCAGGCAAATAAGTTCTAAGAAAGTCGGTCACTTTGTGTGGTCTGAGCGAGTTGACTCCGAGTCTCGAGACTCCACGCAAACGAAATAAATATCAGCGTTTGCGGACGAAAGATAGGATGCCAGAAGCAAGAGATGCTCGATCAAATTGTCGCATTTTTGCATAGAACTGACGTACCTGAGGCTCGTAAAGCTGGATATTAGCGGCAATCGAATATCTGTGCTTCCAAACGAGATGAGGAAGATGAAGAGCTTGGTGGATTTCAAGTTGTCCGACAATCCGCTGACCTCGCCGCCTGCCTCGGTGAGTATTTTCAGCAATTGAGAACTTCGACATCGTCCTTTTCCCGTTAATACGCGCTCTCCTACGCTTGACTGGCCCGGCGAATTTTAATAAGCCGTACACGCGGTATTACTTCATCCGTCGACGGCGTCTCGTTTCCTTTATGCGCAGTCCTCCTACGTCCTACGGAACTGATTACGAAATCGGTGCCTTTCGCTTCGTAACTTTATACTTGGACTTTATTAAATCCACGAATCGATAACTCGCCGCTCCAACACGTTCGATATCGTTCTACCGCTGTCGAGAAATAAGTACCAAGTATGCCTGGGGACACTAATAATACTGTTATATCTATAACTCTGGACATAGACTCTTATATATTCAATATAAAATATATACACACGTATTATATTTATATATATCCTAAGTATTATATTTATACATATCCTAAGTATTATATTTATACATATTCTAGGTTGAAAGTTTAAATGTTCGCACTTAAAGATCGAAACAATAAGAATGTCCAGAATTAGATGTCACTGTTAGTGTCCAGGTATTGATTTTACTTTGTGGAAATGTCGAATAGTGAAACAATATTCTTTACATATCGCGCAATGGAAGAGAAGAAATATCCCCAGACAACATAATGTCTCAAAATCGGGACATAAGACGTCTTAAAGATAATCTTTAAGACGCCTTAAAGACATTTATACGTAAATCGTCTGAAAAACATCTTAAAGATGATCTTAAGACGTCTTATGTCCCGATTTTAGACATTATGTTGTCTGGGATCCTTTGATTTTCAGTTATATTTTGGAATTTGCGTTATTTGGGTGGCACATGCCACATTAATTGCAGTAACTAACTGATATTTTCAACTTAAAACAACAAAACTACAACAGCTCTAAAGAATACAAACTAATAAATATTACTAAGTATGATCGAAACGTTCGAATAAAAACTTAATTTATTTTTTGATTATTTTTTGATTATAAGTAAATCATAAGCGCTTAATACCTGCTATTCGGCTCTTATTGTCCTTAGTAATATTTATTAACTGATATTTTATTTTAATCATGAGAATTATTTTATTGTTAGATTTCAAAGAGATTTCACGCAATTATCAAATGTAAAAAGTTTTATTTTAATTACAAAATTTATTGAAATCTTCACGGACTGCCCAAGACCCGCACAAGGACGCGGGCGTACATGAGACAAGAAAAAGCGACTCGCCACTTATTCTACCTCATCGAACGCTTCGAAGTTGCCGGTGACACGGCCTGTCACCGCTCGGCGAGGAGTTTCGTTGACGGAAAATCGGTTCCTCGAAGCGGAGCTACGCGTGCTCGCGACGCGCCGATATCGATCGCTCCGATTAGTGTTAGCGCAGTTCGTGCCTTAAGTTCTCCGTCGATGATTTCAGCTATGCATTCGCGGGCGAACGCACATTTTCAAGTACTTGGAGAGGCAGGCAGCGAAGCACGAAAGGGCCAGAGGCGGTCGGGCCAGACGGACGCCCCTGGACACGAGGGGCCACGCGACGTTGGACACGAGGTCTCATCGACGTCACAACGTCGACAGCGGGTATAGCACCAGCGACGGTGTCGACAAACGTTGGTCCCAAGAAATCCACAGCGCGGTTAGTTTCGCCGTCGCCCTCCTGGCCTTCCCGCTATCGCTCCATCTCTTATACTTGCTCTGCAGCTACCTCCATGCTAGGCTGTTCGGCCAGCCGACAGCCGCCGAGTCGTCCGCGGACCTCTGATCCGAATCCGAAGTGTAGATATAGCGGGTTGTGCGTGAATAAATCGTAGCGCGAACGCCGCTGCATCTTCTTTCATTCGCTGAGGGGAGTTCGAGAAAATTTAACGTATTGAGCCATGTGACAAAAAGAGAGAGGAGAAGACTCTTTTGCTTATTGACGAGGAAGATATCGGAAATGAAAGAAGGAAGATATTGCAGCGTTTGTGCTTCTGCTTATATATACGTATAATTGAAATATTTATTGTCGGTGTGTGTAAAAGGGAATACGTAGAGGAAAGTGGGAAAGCGTAGATTCGCATGGAAAACATAAAGTATGCTTCCGCTAAGTGTCCTTCTCGAGGACGAACGCTGTATATTGCTACGAAGCTTCTTAGTCGCTTCGTTTTCACTCCTATGATTGAAATCGTTCTGAGAGCGATGTGTCCTTTTGTACACTTTTTGTACGAATCCTCTGTAAATTACTGTACGAAAAGAGATGTCATTATCTCGGAATAGTGAAGAACGAGCGTTCTCGCGCGTTTGATGCCTGAATTAATCATGATTGTACGAGAACAAGCGCATGAATAAAATGATTGGGGGTATACACAAAACGCAGCCGTCAGTCGCCGTTCTATATATGCCTCCTGTTGGCCATCCTTTTGCGCGCAGGTGCACGACGGCGAGGTTCGCGGCTTGTGGCGGCAGGATTGCTCACCGCTCTCGATAACGCTGCCGCACGAGGTAGGCGTGAACGGATCCTGCAGCGGCACGTCGACGCCCAGCACGATTTCACCCGGGGAGCACACGTCTCTGGAGGATGAGCTGGGCAAGGTGGGTTGTTACATAACACTTCGCCGAGGAAAAGTCAGTAATTGACATTCCGATCGTTCCGTGATACGAGAGAAAATGAGAGCTGCGGAATGAAAGAGATCGATCGTATCGGAAACGAGTCTCTTACTTTCCTTTTAATTTCCTCTCACTGGCATGCGCGATTTGTCCTATTGATCACGAATCCTATGTAGAAATTTCCCGCTTTTGCGAGATTAAAAGTCTCTGCTAAATTAACAGTAGATTGAACAGAGAGATAGATATTTAAAACAGATCTCGAAAATGAAAATTACCGTGCTTTTAATTGCCGGCGCGTTTATGGGATTTAAGTTTCGATAGGTGGTCTAGAATAGAGAAGCTTTCTACAAAGAGTTGGAGAAAATAGCGTATAGACATAAATATTGAATTAATAATGATCGTGGAGACTTCCGGGAGAATAAATTTTTAAAACTATTGTCGAGTTTCTCGCGCGTTTCTCGCGCGATTTAGCGATTTCAAGAGCTCGAGCAAACAAGCCAAACATTAAAGCATACCACAGAATCTAAAGGATGACATGGGCGCTATATTTAGCTGTCGAATAGATCTCAAGTCGAGCCACGGCGAACCGTCGTTGGCTGTCGCTCAAATCTCGTTGAGGCCTTGACCCAATAAAACGTCATGTTAACGACGTTTCCAAATTATGAATACGTGATGCATCGACATTGGCGCACTAACAGCTGTATGACGAGTGAATCCGCCGCGATTACTATCCTTGTCATTGTAGAATTGCAGAAGCCGATCTTTCATCGACAAGAATTTTTTTTATTTGGAAAATCAAACTTCATGTAATACAAAAATAACAAAATATTATTCTTACGACTTGGGAATATATCGAGCGCGTTATTATTTTAGCTGCAATTTCTAAATTTTTAAACATAAACGGGACTAAATTACAAGTAATTCAATTTGAAATTGAAAATTAGTATTTAAGATTAGATAATTTTCTTGAGATATCTTATAAAAATGTTAAAGATTGAAGTTTACGACCTCACGCAAAATCTTTTGCAGGCGATGATACTGCACGATCAGCTGGAAAAGAGGAGACTGGAGAGGAGTGCCTCGGAGAACGGAGCGGATATCAGAAGACCGATGATCTCTGCCCTTCATCACACATCGATTACGCCACCGGGGTGAGTGACGAAGCCTCTCTCGCCTACGACGGGCCGGTGGGTCAACCACCCCATCCCGTCGTGCGCTTTCCCTCGAAATAAACGTACGGACGAATGAACGAACGAACGAACGCGTCCCCTCGATGTTTTCCATTGATATTGTGATACGGATTATCACCCACACGCGATGGTTCACACATATATACACACATGCATACCTACATACATACATCCATACATAATACGTACACTTGCATGCGTGCATGTGCATTATCGTGGCTAGCAATCCTTTTTTTACAGCCATCTGGACTCCACGCATCTGAATCAGTCGCAGCAGATAGCGTCCGCGCAAACGGTACACCCACTTCAGACACCCCCGACGAATCTCGCCACGCTGGTGAACGGAGACGATAAGAGGCCGTTGAATCACATACAGACGTACAGGTAACTCCGCTTTGTGCCCTGTAACCGACGGAAATCCTCGTCCTCGTCTCTCTGAGTTTGTCTCTTGTCGCGTTTGCGTTACCCACGTTGTTTGTTCATCCAAACCGCACCTGACTGCTCCGACGGACACGCTCCGGCAGGGTCACAGCGATAATTACGCGTCAGGAGTCGTGAGCGATATACGCTGATGAATAGTGCCGCGTCAATCGTCTTTAGAGTTCAAGCGATTGGATTCTCGAGACGATTATAGTTTCGCAATTTAAGAAAACGTACGTTATTTATACATAGAGACGTAGGAATTGCGATGTGAATAACCGTTTTCTTGAAAAACTAACATTAACAGTGAGATGAGAATGAGATCTAGTCGCATTTTAAGAAAGAATTCTTTAGATGATCAGATTGTCAGATCTCTGACGATCAGGACTTTTGACTTTTATCCTAAGAAAATTGGAAAGTTAACGGATCAAGATATCGGTACGCGAAAATCCTACATTTGACAAAGGAAGAAAATTATTGCATCAATAATTTTATGTTTTATATTTTATATTTCTTAGCACTTTCGGTATTTTGCACAAATAGTCATATTTGAAGATACATGTCATAGTTGCTTTACTCATCCATACCCGCAAAGACCATGAAATACATTCTTGAGAATCGTCACATCATGTTATCGTCACGTCATGTTATCGTATACTTGAAAATTACAAATTCTTTCGAATGGATTCTTAGGGAGTACAAGGAGGCTCTGAAGCAGCAGAGGGCCAACGAAGGCCCGAGTGTGTACAGACCTCGTGAGCAGGTGACACCGCCGGGTAACGAGTCGCAGAACAACGAGACCGATTCGAGCAACAAGGAGGGGATTGCTCTCACCGGCAAGCAAATCTTCAACGAGGAGAACGCGCTGAAGAGGCCGGTGCAGAAGGTCACGCCGTCGCGGATCAACTACCAGAACACGCCGATCATCAACGGCAGTAACAGCGAATACAACAACAAGAACGGGAAATACCTCGACCAACCGTACAAGAAGCCCAGCTCGCCCATCAAAACCTCCAGCAGCATCCTGTCGGCGAACGCGAGCCCAGCGCACGCGCCCAGGCTTGTGAAGACCGCTGTTGGTTACGTGGAAGGTAACACTCGTCCGGAACGAGTAAAATCGAATGCGCAATTGGGTCGCGTCTCGAAAGAATATTGCTGTTGAAGCGTACAAGTTCTCGGAGAGACATTTTTTGTTGTTTTCTTATTTAATAAAAAAGTAGTTATTTTTATACTACGTATTATAAAGAACATCGTGAGCTCTTCCAACATGTCTTCCCTGCTGCGTTCCATTTTCTTAATGAAGTTAGGGTTAAATTTATATCGAGGCAATATTCTCTCGGACGCACCAATGCCGACGTATAACATGAATTCGTTTCTGAGCGAACGAACTTACAGTCAATGTATAAGAGAACCTCTCCGTTCCACGGAAAGCTTCTCTTATACATTCTACATGGAGAAAGAAGACTCGATTGCACAATATATTCATAGTGTGTATACTTTTGCCAGGCAACAAGAGTCCGAGCCGGAACGGCGGCAGTCCGAAGTCGCCACGATCCGTCACGTGGAACAGTAATCTGCCCGAGAAGTATTCCTTCACCATGAGGAGAGAATTTGAACGTGCCAAAGAAGAAGCTGATCTCATCGAACAGTTGAGAAATGTGAGTACTGACGGAACGACAAGCGGTAAGCCGCGAGCTTTCGTACCGAAAGTTGAAAGTTCATCACGTTCGTCTCTTTCAGCACATAGAAACGAGATTGAAGATGGCACTGCCGGAGGACATCGCGCCGGCGTTAACGGACGGCGTGGTACTCTGTCACTTGGCCAACCACGTAAGACCAAGATCGGTCGCCAGTATACATGTTCCTTCTCCCGCTGTAGTGAGTGTCTTTACAGAGGAGCGATTCGCTCTTCCACTTTCGTAGTGTATCTCTCAGCGACGAGGTCGCGGGGTCACGGTATACTGACGCGTCGACGTGTTCTTTTGCAGCCTAAGCTGACTATGGCGCGATGCAGGCGTAACGTCGACAACTTTATCGAGGCGTGCCGGAAGATCGGCGTCGATGAGGTAAGACGTCGTCAAACTCGTTAATTAGTTTCAAGGAAATTTGTGCTTCTCTTTCGCTCATAGGGTACATACTATACGTACACACACACACTATGCATGAGACATTCTGTCATCCGTAGCGTGCGACATCGTCGAAAACACGTTGATGCTTCCAAAGTCGAAATGAATCGATCCGACGGGAACTTTCTTAACGAATGGCGATGTGGCGAGCGTATTATGGCAATGTGAAATCTGAATCTCACGCTGTCTGTCTGAGCGCGGTGTGTGCTTCGTCAAGAGTCGAGTGTAGAAATGGACAAGAGGCTCTGTGAACGAAAACTCACTCTTCACGAAGCACGGATTGAGAACGCTTCCGTCGTCTCGCTGAGACCGGACTTCCCGAACCTGCTTGGTGAACGGTCAAGCAGGACAAAAATTTGTCGTACATTATTCGTAACTCAACATCTGTGTACGTCGTGACTAACGCTTCGGCGATCTAGCCGCTATTTCTCGATGACACTTCCAGCAACTACTCTATACTAGTCAGTCCCCGATTTGATTTTGAGCCGATCTCTCGATCGAGCGTGAATCGTTGTTGAAAGAACATGAGATACGAAGACGGGCGTATATGATTGCGAATATAAGACGAGGGGAAGGAAAACGGGAGAAGAAAATTAGCCGAGTATGCGAAGAAGCTTTAGTTGCATGCGCCTAGAATCCAGTTCGCTTTTGTGTCGCTTCTTCGGGGAACAGTCTGTACCTTGTCTCGCCCTTCCTGCCGTCATATCCGATCATTTCATTGATTAACATCCACGGACTAACTAATTCCTGAGCTGTATAAACGATATCCGAATAATTTTCACCAATCGTTGTACGAAATAATATGTAACATTATCCTTACCCACGCTCTTCCTTTTCATATCCTTCGTTCGCTCCAAAGAGGGAACTTTTGGTACAAAGGATAAATTGTAAAATCATTTGCAAATTAATCTTGAAATACTTGAAAAAAAATTGAAAAAGGGCTCTATCATAAGTTCTTTCTCGGTGGCGAGCGACTTCCTCTTGCGCGACACGGTGATAGGGATGTGGCAGGGTGGCTATTCCCCGAGGAACGCTTTGTTCTCATTGGTACGAAAAAAATAGGGTCTTCCTCGAAGAGAAATATGCGTTTAAGTAAAGTGATATCTCGCAGTGCGGTAAAACGTAGAAACTGGGACTGAGTAGTATCGTTGTTGGTGTTGCAGGAGGTGTTATTGGACGCGGACTCAATCATGGACGTGGGTTACATGGACACGTACGGGCTCGAGGATCTGGCGCGTCTCGTCACCGCTCTTCTCCTTGTTCGCGATGAGGGGGAGAGTGGTACCGAAGAACCGGCCGCAGCTTCACCCCGTACGATTCAGGACCGCGTTCTGTCCGCAATGCTTTTTGCAACATTCCTATCCACCCTGGTACTGCTCTATCTCTTCCCGATCCCCGACTAGAAACGATCAGGAGGACGGGATGAGCGACAGGGCATGAGAGAAAAGAATATGGTGGAGCGGCGAGCTACTGACACGAACGGAGGAAAAGAGCGCCGGAACGGAAAACACGAGATGTCATCTCGGAATGCGGTGGCGATTCTCGGAGTCTCCTTTCGCAGGATCTTTTCGTGATATCTTTTGCCTGGCGCGAAACATCGCGGCGGTGACCCTTTCCGATGACGACTCTGAGAATCGTCGTCCTGTTCGCAAGAGCACGCGACACTTTCGCCGTTTGTTTCTTTGTCGATTAAGTACACGGAAAAGGAAATTTGGTTGATTTAACCGGATGAACGAATCAGAATTTCGATTGAAGTTACCTGTTTGAGTTGACAAGATTCTTTTGAAACAGTTACAAGTTAGCTGGAAATCTTATTTGTTAATCAGAATCTCGTTAACTTGAACAAAATTCTGGTAACTTCTCAACCGGAAATCTATTTAATTCATATTTCATCATAAATTTGGTTAATTCAACAGAATTTCTTTCCCGTGCAGAACGGCACGCTCGGTTGCTTTTCAATTCTGCTTGTACTTTTGTTCGAGCGAAGTGTCGCGTGGTAGTAGGACGCGCCTACGACGTCGAGGATTCCCCGAGTGACATTCAACGGATCTGCAAGAGAAACGATAGAAAAAAGAAATACTTCTTTGAACGTTTAATATATAGGCGATACGCTATTCTCACGTCTTCAACGCACGCGTTATCTTCTTGCGCGCTGGACAATGGAGTATCGTCGACGTCGAAGCACTCTGCGATTTTTTAAAGTGTCTTTCGGAGCGTACGAATCAAACGGACGGCTCGTCGCCATCGTCTCGCGTCTAGGCACTTTAAAAAATATTAGAACATATCTTCGGCCGTGTGCACGAAGTCGCCGCGTAGTCCTCGACTTCGAGGCGGAGAGTACTTATCCCTCTTTCTCTTTTAAGAATCGATTTATCACGACAGCAGTTTTAACAGGGTTATTCGCTTTTTTCGACCTCCGTTTCGCGGGTTCCCACGCTCGGCGGCGGAGACACGCGGGCGGGAGATCCCGTGGCGGGCGGAGAATTTTCGAGGATAGTTCTTAAGTGTCGATAGGCAGCTTGACGAGACGTTCAGTCGGCTATACGTAGAGAATCGTTAAGTGTTACGTAAGTTCGTGCTTGTTTAACTTTTCGGAACGAAAGGCCTCCTTTCTTTACCGACGACGCGAGTAGTGCGTGCACAGCGATGTTGTGCACGCGGGTAGTGACGACGAGACGATGTCCAAGAGATAATGTCCGTCGCGAGAGCGCGACCTTCTCGAGCGAAACCTTTAATTTCGCGTTAGTTTCTCTTCCCCGATCTCGCCGGGGTGTTTAACGCAATGGAAGGAAAAACAAATCAAAGAACGCAATCAAAACCGAAGGCGCTCGCATATCACGCATTTGGTTGTCTCTCCGTGAACGTGTACCTTACTGATTAATTAGTTAATTTTCGTCGCCACTTGTTTGCCAAACAAGTTAATGTTCGTCGTCGGCTTGGATTTGCCGGCGAAATTGATATTTTGATAAGAAAAAAAAAAAGAAGTAAAGGAAGAAAAGGATAGAATGGTGATCGAAATCGAGAGCTGGTGTGCAATACTCGTTGAAGAATCGTATATAAGTCGTATAATCATCCCACTTAGCTGTCCGAACTCTCGGAAAGTAATCCATTGCCTTCTATATATACGATGAAAAGCCTCAGAATTCCAGCCGGAAGTTTTAGCCGGTATTGCGACATCATTCTCTGCGTCTTTAATACGCCTTGGGTCCGCGGTTAAGTAGTCCCTCAGGAAGAGAAGAAAGAGCGAACGGAAGAGATTAGCTGTTCGATGCCTTCGATGGTAGTATTTTTTTAAGATTCGACCAAATGAACCGCCTACGGCTCTTTCAGGATTGGTGGGTCTGTGATAGGTAGCCTGCGAGTACTACAGGATTCAACAAGAGAAAAAGAAAATGGAAACAAAGGTGCTAGGGGTAATCTCTTTTAGTTGGAGGATCTTCTATTTTTTTTGGTAACGTAAGGGGATTTAACGAGGGTGTTTTTCATCGTTGTAAAAGTGTTGTATCGCGATTATAATTATATATTTGTTCGTCCATAAGTTTACGTCGTTTCTCTCGTTCGTAATCTCATAAGTTTCGACCGATCTGTCTGTCTTCTTCGTTGTCGATTTATCCGGCGCAAGGAATAGCGTTTTCGTTTCGCGGAGGGGAAGGATCAAAGTGACAGAGCATTACTCCGATTACTTCACCGGCCAAGCAATTCGATCGTAGTCTAGGATATCGTACCTTGGATTGGAGTTACTTTAATCTCGACACTCATTTTGCTCAGATCCCAATATTTGATTTATTTTCGAGCATAGGATCACCTTTGTCTCGAATCTCTCGCCAATTGATCGTAACGAATGAACAAAGAGTCTGTGTGTATATGTGTGTGTGCGTCCGTGCGTGTATGCGTGCGTGTGTATGCAAGTCTGTAGTACATTACAGGACCCGAAACTTTAACTCGCATAAGTCATCCAGATTTCGAGATCCCTGGTACACTTATTATCTCTCACTCTGTCGAGTAATAGAGACAGCTCTAGAAAATATTGGTACCAAGGCGAACCTTCGAGATCAAAGTAACCGCAAACTACGCTACACGACGGTAGAGACACGGTGCCTGCTACCTGCCAATTTATTTTCATAAAGACACAATAAGAACGTAGAGAGGGTATATATCATCTATAATATATATATATATATACGATCGTATAACTTATATCGTAATGTTTAAGAGAACGCTCCGCAGATTTGTAAGTGAAACAAGATCTCTGTCGGAAAAAGAGGGGGGAGGCACGGACGTTTTATAAATAGAACAGAATCGGTACACAAACAACGGGCTCTTGGCTCTTATAGGTCCTTTGTTCTTTTGTAATTGATTTTTAATCTCAGAGCCTTACCATTTTTGTACAAACAACGGACCTCTCAGATCGTACGTAGCCTTTCAGTCCTTTCCAGGGAAGGACAAAAAGACACGCGATTCTTCGATGTTAATCGCCACAGTACTTATCCGAACGTAGTGCCAAATATCCCCCAGCGTGTTCTCGAGGAATCTCACCGTCTCTTCCCGTTTCTCCGACAGGCATCACGTGGTCGGAAAAGGCTTCTTTCTTAGCGTGAAGTGTAACAGTCCGCGTTCGTCACGACACGAATCACTCTCGAGGGCGCACAAGTGGAATTTTGTAGAGAACGAGCGAAAAGAGATACGTAGAATTTCGTTCTTGTACGACTATTTTGTACGAAGCGGGGGTCACAGCGCACCTTCTGCAACAGGGGGCGACGCCCTTCGCGAGAGACTATCGTAAGCGTAACATATATTTATATACGACGAGAGCGTATCGTTGCGAGAGTCGACACGCGTCGCTACACATCGTATTAATGATTACATATGCCAGTGTATGCCAGTGTATCTTTTCTAAGGGGATGCAAGCTAGGCGAGTCCCGTATCTTCCATGATTTTTCACGACTTACTCGGACTCGGTCCCTGCTCGATCTTGCCGATGAGAGACGTGTGCTTTCTTCTGCGGGATTCGCCGCGTCATCTCCACGGCCGTTACTCGCGTTTTCGTTTCGCAGTCGTCGAGTGTCTTGCACTTTTTCTAGTCTACGGTAAAATAGCATCGTTAGTTGTAAGTCGAACCAGCCGTTCTCTAGTCACAGAGTTGTTTCCTCTTTCCTCCACTTGCATTTCCCCTCCGACGCATTTTCTACCGCGGTATATAGTGGCTTCTGCGTGTTGCATTCGCGTCCGATTCGCGAGCGAACCATTTGCCCGCGGTTGCACCCGTTTACTTAATCCATCAGCTTATGTCTATTTCTACCAACTTTGGTTAACTTAACCGGCTGATTATTCCAACGAAATTGACCAGTCGCATCTATCAAGTCTGACTAACGAGAAATGTGATTGATCAATTCCATTGGAATAACCAACCGGTGAAATTAATCAAAGCTGGTAGAAACGAGCATTAGTCAATTTAGAATGCAGTCGTCTCTTCCCTCGCTGTTAACGCTTAGAACGCCCGGTGTTTGCATCTCGCGAACCCTCACGGCACGCGCACGTTACTTTTGTACCTTGAACTTCAGTCCGGGAAGTTTACCTCTTCTTTGCCGATCTCGCATGGAAAAGAAGCTTTGATTGGATTTATCGAATTTCCGGTGAGACATAAACGAGTCAGAAAATTGCAGTTGAAGTTACCAGAGTTTTGTGAAATCAAGACTTCTGGTTGACTTGAGCAGAATTTCGACAACTTCAATCGGAATCTTCTGGTTCGTTCATATCTCATCAGAAATTTGCTCAATGCAAGCAAACGTTTTTTTCAACATAGATATAAAAATATCAGATCCTCTTTGATTTAGTACAATAGCGCGTAGAGGCGACGATACGCGAAGCATCGAAATCGATACCGCAAATTTCGTGGAAAAAGGGAGAAAGATTCCTTGCTGAAACGAGCGCGAAAATGTTGAGAGAATCCGCCCGAATCGCAAGGTTCGATTGCGAGCGAAACCGCATCACCGGTGGACAAGTTACACCGCCGGGCGTTCCGGATGTTAAACGTGATTAGGCGTCCGCTAATAGCTTCCGCACTGCGGCCTAACGAGTGGATCGTCCATCGCGTCCATTACGGAATAACGCACGTACGTGACGGGGCGAGTCGGATATTCCATTACGCTTAATCATCATCGATCATCGCGACGAGTGCCTAACGATTCACCGCGGACGCGACGGCCGCGTTATGTCAGTATTATATATTCTCGCTAGAATTCGTGGACGAGGTGTCGCGAACTGCCCGAGCCCGTGCCACTTAAGACTGGATTCGAATTTTTAGCGCGCCGATGTACTTTGTGTTGCCGGCTGTACGTAGCATGACGATCCACGATGACGATCCGCGAGATCGCCCGAGACTGTTGGCGCGTTTCAGCACATTTATTTGTGTCGTCGAGCGAGCATCGGTCAGATATGACAATCTGTTAATGACACAATTAGTGATTACTGTGAGGCAATTAGTAATTAGAATCTTTACACGGAATCTTTGCACAGTGATCTCGTCTGGAAACACTTGTATTTTATAAGATACAAATGGGGGACCGATCTCGTGGATCGTCGCATTGGAATCTTTACCATTAGCTTTCGCTTTCGCAAGAGGCTACATCACACTAAGCATATCCACGACACAATGAGTGAGCGGAGGGAGGAAAGAGATTGGGTAAGGAAGTATATACGAAATCATTCCGTTGCGTTAACTTGTATAGTTGTATAATTTCTGTAAAGAATACACATACACGCGCGCACATATAAACACAGACACACACGAAGAAAGCTTATATACAGATATATATAGAGATAGATATATATGGAGACAAATGTATAATTCTCGTTGAAGCTAATTCTTTTGCCGCGTTTCTCTTCGTTTTCTTTCTCTCTCTCTCTCTTTGCCTCCTCTCTTTCTCTCTTTCTCTTTATCTCTTTGTTTTTGTTTATATTCTCGTGTTTTTATACATATGTAGGCGTAGAATTAAATTATTCGCTAGCTGGATAAATCCACTTGGTGCTTGGTCTAGTTTCGTTCGTTATTGTTTCGCGTAAGCTTCTGAAGCTTCTTGTCCGTGCTTTAGGTATGTCAGCATATTTATTCCGCGGCGGAAACGCCGCCTTCGTCCTGCACGATCGATCGTGCCTGCTCACCGAGCTCAGACAATAATTCCTTTCTAAATAGATACGCGTAGCCTAAGCGGTCAGGATCGGCGAGCCTAGCACGATCGACTCGTTCCAATAGACAGTCCTTGTGGCTTAATGAAGCGTTTAGCGTCAACTGATCTGATAAAAAGCGCACATACAACGTATTTATACTGCCGTGGTTGTCGAGTCGGGTCTGATTTTGAGTGTCACGCGCGAATAGAGCTTAATAAAGCTGCAACACTGTCTTAATCGGGATACTAATAGGTATCGACGAACTTATTGTTTGGAACAGCTATTAGTGCATCAAACACCGCTTAAACACATCCGCTGATTCACTAATCGCTCCCTCAAGTCGCTTCTCCCTAATCGCTTCTCGAACTTGTTGATCTCGAGGAAGAGACTTGGAACAATTTGCACGTGAATGCATTATCGACCTAACAAACCAACACGATGACTTTCGGGGAAGTATTATCGTTCAGTGCTATCCGGTTATCAGCTAACAGCTGTGGTATACGCCTACAGATTTTAATCAGAGGCGTTCTGTTACAGCGCACAATGAATAACGCAGGAATGACAATCGAATACAATAGGTAGGCATTTTTAATTAAGATCTTACGGGTAATTGAGAGGAAATTCGGTGAATTCAGCTGAACATTGTCCAATTTCAACGAACGCAATTATTCGACCCGACTCGACACGAAGCATCTCGCCATTCAACGATCGAGCTGAACAGCTTAATAACTGATGTTAACGCGTAACTTTGCACAAATCGATCGCTCCGCATTTACAAGTCTTCGCAGTGTGTTGCTCGTTTTTGTGTCTTTCAATATTTATTTATGAACACGTTACACACATGACACTCCGCCATCCCTGACGCTTATTATACGAGATAACAATCCCAGTGGCGAGACGATAAATATGAGATGATAATCGCATCCTTCTTTGCTTTTTATTTTCATCAATTACAAGAGAAATCGAAATCGCCTTCTTTGGTTGTCTCGCCGCTCGGACGACAGCAATATCATCGACCTTGTTTTTCTCTTTTGAGGTATTACTCTGTAACGTTGATTGTATGGGTAACATAACGATTGTAATACTATCGCCATTTATAATAAAATATCCTTTTCTTAAATTCTCACCGCGTTTTGCAAGACTGCACCCTGCGCAAAATTAAACACACGCGCGTCTTTTGCTTGATTTGTTTCAGAAACTCGTGTGCTGCGCCAGCGACGTTCTCGAGGGAGGTCGCGGAGTCGTCCGTGTCGCCGTCACTGTGTCCGAGCTGCTGAGGTTCCACCAGACACGCTCGCCTCTGCAGACGTCCTCGAGCATGCCGACCCACGTGCCTGCTTAGCGCCAGACTATCTAAATTCTTCGCAAGATTGACTGAAAGAGATAGGGAGGGAGGGAGAGAAAGAAAGAAGAAGTGCGAATTCGCAGAGAACTCGCACGCAAAGGAAGGCGGAACAAAAGGAGAGAACGTGCTCGAGACACGAAACGAGAAGTCCAACGTTCTTAGAGCTGTCCCGTCGATGTCTGAGAGACGCGTTGACGGATCTGTCAGACGGCCAAACGATATGAAATGCCGATTTGAAATCACGAACGTCCAAGGGACACCCGGGCGTCGCCCGAACGTCTTCTGGAGGTCCGAGGGAGAAAGCAAGAGGCACCTTTTGCGGATTTCCGCACGTTGTCTGTCTGAGATATATTTCGAAGCTGGCTCTAGGATTATAGTCCTTTAGTATACGGCGGGCGGGTCGCTGGTCTCGATTGCGAGGTGATTGCTCTTCATCGAACCGACAATAAGTCGCTCTCTGTCGTCGCGACGCGTCCTCGCGCGGCACCTTGCGGCTCCGTAGAACCATGAATTCGAACGTGCGCGCTAAGCGCGCTGAAAGCTCGCAACGTCAAGATCCAGTACTTTTGTATTATCCCCTTTCGCGACGCGACACGAGGCAACCCGCGTCGTGTGTTAATTGATGAAGCCGAGCGGTTGGAGACTTTCTTATCAAAAGCGACGCGCGAGTCGCGGATTCGCGCGCACTAACGACGTAACGAGATAGACTGCAGTCAACCATGACACTTAATTAGATATGTAACGAATTTTATATCGAGAAACGAGACCAGATCTACGATGATGCTTATTTTTGCTCGTAGTTTGCGGCTTCTGGTCCTTCGACAGCGTCCCAGAACGCGCGCCAACGCGGGACGCGGATTTTGTAAACGCAGGTAGACGGACACGCGGAATTAGGAGACGATTAGGAGTAGAATCTGCCGGAGCTTGTCGAGCTGTGTGTCCATTCTTACTCTCAAATTGTTGTGGAGAAATCAAATAATGTAATCGAACGTCCAACCTGGAAACAGATATCATATTCGTCCTTTTTTCTCTATTTCAGTCTTTTATACGGTAAAGAGCATTTTTTACTTTGGTTTTCTAAAGATGGTTGATTTTTTCAAGACATGAAATTTTTTTTTACTTGTTATAAGTGGACATCACTAACCCGTTACTCTTCGAGAGATTTCGATAGACACGCAGTCTCGAAGAGCTCAACTTCTCGTCGGGCTGACGGAAAAAGAAAAGGTATCCGAGCTTTCGATTAGTGTAGTCCTGTGTATCCGTGATTCAATATCTCGCATGCATGCGTCGCTAAGGCTCAGTTATTAGGCTAAGCTGGCAACCTGTAAACACGAGCATCCCAAAGACGTGTCCTGTCGCACGATCATTTCGATCACTTGATCGAACGTCTACACGCCTTGCACGAGAATAGCATACGTAAGCGGATTCGTTTCGAAACGTTCGACGTTTCTTCAAGAGTTTTTCTTCCGTGCATCGAACTGTCGGCACCCTTGAGAGTACATCTTACTTATCGGCGATACTCCTCGTACTTAATCGAAGCGACGCGAAAACAGAAGTTGTAACGACCTTTTTAATTCTTTCAGTTTCTCGATAATTGGTCCGAAAAATATGGTGATCATGAAGACTGCTTACTTTGCATCGGCTAAAATAATTGCGATAAAAATAGTACAGATTACAAGTATTATCGAAAAATTCGACGACGAATTATGCGATCTCTCCCGTCGCTCGTATCGCAATAATATGAGATACTTACTATATCGACCAGTTACATTGCTTCCATCATTTAACTGTGCATCTCTTGACGCGCACGGATATCTAACTTAAGAAACGAATAGAAAATGTAGGAGAAAGACGCGTGTACTCGAGGGCCGATGTTCGATACTCGTTACTTGTGTGATTCGCGCATGCGATCCTGTTTATCCTCTTTATTTTATCCCCCAAAGAGGAAGTATCGTGTGAAATAGATCAAAGGGTAGGTAGGTATCTGTACGTGCAGAGACGGTAAGCTAGTTAGGTATAGAGTTTCGAATACTACCGGCGATGCTAAGGAACGCGAACGATAACGCACCGCCGGTAACGACGACGATGATAACCGCCGACGATGGCGGTGAGAGCCGCGGCTGATTACCAGCAGGCATCAAGTGAGTGGTTTAGGAGGACGATACGAGTTGAGGCCTAGGTGTCGAACTGGTACTTATCAAGCATTTCGCGATCTTTACTTTCGGGGTGAGTTGCATCGACGGGCGCTAGAGTCAGCGATAACTTCCGATATATATCATCGTGGTATTATAATTAAATTAAATGGTAAATTTATCTAGTCGAGAAAAAAGCAAATATTTTTGGAAGATCCCGAAACAAGAATGAAACATGAACTATCAGTCCTGACAAATAGAATTTTTTGGGAAAGAAATTTAAAGACTGAAATTTGTCTCAACTCTGATGGTATATATACAAACGATTAAATTGCGTATATTTTACTTGAAATTGATTGACGTTGATTATTAAATTTAAATGAAACGGGAGGAAGTTGATCAGTTTTGATGCTAGGGATGCATCGAAGAAAAAAAGATTACTCAGATTAAAGATTAAACTTCACAGATTGATTATATTCTTATCTTACGACTCATGTATAGATGTACTTCCGCGAACGCTGCTGCAACGCAACCCTCGATCCTTTGCATTCAACTTTCTTCGGCTACCAACGGCACAAATTGGCCAGATGGTTTTCCTAGTTTTTCCTAGGCCAGTTAAGATAGGATCCCGTATTTCGTTCTTCATTAGTGGAATTCTTGGAATTCCCGTGAATAGCTGAAATGTTGACTATTAATTTGCGCGCGATTGATGCGGATGACCCCATTAGATGCTAAGTCTAATATCATTAATTGTAATTGTCTATTGTATCATTACGATGCTTGTCTCCTTTTTCATTTCGACCGATTTCTCGTATCAGCGTGGAGGAGGAACCCGAAGGATCTCAAGTGCCGTGGTCAAGAGAGGAGAAATGAGACGAGTTGTGGTGAAGTGAAGTGAGGTAAGATGTGAGGTAGGAGAGCGCAGAAAGGTCGATACGGTATCGGCCGACACGGATAACTGTAATGTTCATATTTATTGTGCCAAAGATATATGTGTTTTCTCACTTACGTTCGAGGACGAATTTTACTCGAATATAACTTCGTCCGCGAAGTAAAAGCAGAAATCAAACGTCGCGCTCCGCATGAGCGTATCGAGATGGAGAAATATTTTATTTTACACTTGTCGAGATATCCCTTTCGTTAGAACGACACCCATCTTCGCAACAAAATGTGTATATGATGTGTGTAGGAAATTTATGTTTTTTTTTATAGGTTTTAGTTTCGGTTACCAATTCGAAAGGCGGTACTTTATAAAAGTACATAAGCAAAAATATGATTCGTTATAACGTGTTTGCGATAATTTTCGTTATTCTTTGTATACTTGTTTGCGCAACGATTTGCACACGTCTTCCCCAATAAAGTTAGGAGCGCATCAAATCTTCACGGACTTGCACACTGAGAAAAAAATACTTGAAAGTTTTATTTACAGAAATAAATCTTATATCTCGCAAGTAAATTTTTAAGTATTATTTCTCAATGTGTACTGAGGATTTCCTTGTAAAAGTTTATTTGTGAGATATATAGTTTATTTATACAGAAATCAAATTTATTTCACAGAAATAAACTTTACTTCACACAGAAATAGATTTTATATTTCACAAATAAGTTTTCAAATATTTCTTCTCAATGCATAATCAGTTGTTGTGACAGAAGTCGAATGACAGTAAACGGTGTAAATAATAGCTCTTTGTTATACTTTTATCTGATAGAGAGATAACAGTATAATAAAAACATATTTTTTCTGAATCCGTTGCAATTATGACGTCGGATGTCTCGTATACTATCATTTCGGCTGCTATCATATCATTCACACAAGTTCTTAAATAGTGCCCCGCAATCGTGATCATTTAATGCGGCCTTAATTTAAAAAAAAGTGTGTACAAATCGTTGTACAAACGAGTATATGTTTGGTTTCGATACAGCTTGAACATTCGATGCAGTTTGGAACGCAACTGATGGTCAAATGCGAGAGCTTCTGTGGAAATTAATCAAAAATCAATTTTATCATTGAACCATTTTTGGCTGCGTTCTAAACCACACCGAGAGGAAAGCGTCTAAACCGTATTCAAAGCAAGTGTACAAATCGTTGCTTCTGTATTCTATGTTTGTTTTTATCGAACGTATCACTTCACGCGTCTTCATGTACCCGCGCGACGAAGTGAAAGAGACCAAAAAGGAATTGCTTTCTGTCGAGGTACCCCACTGAGACCTACATGGTCAAGGGCAAAGTGGAATTGATCGTCTACGTGAGAAAAAGCAGAAGAAAGAACGATCACCTCTCGCGTTTACGTTATCATTCATGCAATATAAATTTATTTAGATCGTTTTTATTTATCTCTCGGGGAAATTTTACTGTAAGACATCACAGAGAGAGGTGAAAAATCGATCACGATAGCGGTTCACCCATTGAATATTAAGACCCGTATCAATAGTCGTTACTGGAAACTTCTTTCAAATGAAGTATTCAGATCTGAGTTCAGAGTTAGATGAGAGTTTTTTAGTTGAATTGTGATATAATGTCACAAATAACATATAGTTCAACTAAAAAACTCGGATCTGAATAAAAATCTGAGTGTCTCACGTGAGACAAACCTCAAGTAACAACTATTAATACAGGTCTAAGAGACATGAGAGAGGAAGGGGGAAGGGGGAGGAGAGAACTTGGTAGCGGGATGTAGCACAGCTCGTCCTCGAACAGTTTTAGATGTTACATTCGCGCCGAACACCACGCGCGTAGTGGCGCGCCGCCGTCTTTCCTCCGTTTCGGTTCGTACGGAATATTCTTTCGCGTCGATCGTAGCCGCACACGTAGGGATCTGCAAAGCGACGTGTCACTGCGGAATTGTATTACTCACCCAGATTAATTGTGTTCGTCGGAATGCGCGGAGCAACGGCCGCCGTTACGAAATCCAGCGACTCGAAGCGCCTCGCTCGATGCGTTACTCGCGGAACAGTATTATTAGCGGGCCCCGCGCCTGATGATCCCTTTCGGGCCTGCGCTCTTTTGTCGCCTTTAATTATTTATGTCTTTCAACTACCCGCTCCCGTCAATTGCGAGCCGCTCGTAGCCGGCGCAATTGAAGAATGGTCGGGATCTGTGAGCTCCGCAGCGAAATCGTTCTCATTCATAGATTAATGAATTCAATATCTGTAGCAGTAACGATTATATCTGTGTGAGACAGGCCTGAAAGGGTTGAGGCGACGCGTCACACACAACGTGGAAATATATCTCTTCTCGCGTGTGGAGACGTCTGACCGTTACCGAAAACTGCCATTTCGCAATTTTCTACCGCTCGATCGAGGCGCTTCTAACGGCTAGTCGCTGTGTGGCGAATTATTAAACGCACTACGTAATGTACGTATTAAAAATTAACGAATACCACGTATGAAATAAAAATTGAAGAGAATTATGCATCGAGAACTCGTGCATTTGTGCGGCGACACCCTTCGCCTCGATACTTTCTTCCTCTCCTTTCAAATCCGCTGAGAACATCCGATTAGAGAATCTCAAGGTTCTATGCGAGCTATGATTTAATGTCTTTTTTTATTGATTAGAAATTTCGATGGGATTTGGAGATTCGAAATACCTGCCATATTCCGCGTCCTGAAGTTAGCTCCCGTCTATCGACCATCTCTTCCCTTCGCGTAAACTTGTGAAAAGTTTCATTGAACTCTTCAATGAAATCTTCGTTTCTTACGAGTTCGTGTTAAAGGAAATGATGCGCAATTGTGGCCATCCTCTTAATACTGTCATTCGAACAAAATATAAATCGATCGTAACGCAATATTAATTAATAATCGCATATTAACGAGGACACCCGTCGAATGCTTCGAGCTACGTTTTCTAAACGCATCGCGCATGAAATTATCTTCCTAATTTAATCACTTAATCACCTCACAGAGAAATACGTGGTTTGTTTGTGTTTCGCACTTTTCGCACTCAATCTTCTCACTCTTGCTTCTTCCAGCGTCTGAAAATCCGTCTGTCTTGTTCTAAGTGCAAAAAGTGCAAACACCAGACCTACGGAATATTTTACAAGCATCGATATCTCGATTATCGAATATGCTAGTTATTGATTGGCGGACAGGGGCGCCTCGCGATTGGCGGACTCTGTCCTTTTCAAACGCGCCGATTGTTCTCGTAGACATGACGCCATTACTATTGTCCATTTCATTTTAAATCGAGGAGCGACGCGCTAAGATGCGGAGTACGCGGCTAAGTTGTTT
The DNA here is from genome assembly GCF_010583005.1 of Odontomachus brunneus. Classification (NCBI taxonomy): domain Eukaryota; kingdom Metazoa; phylum Arthropoda; class Insecta; order Hymenoptera; family Formicidae; genus Odontomachus; species Odontomachus brunneus. The sequence continues at coordinate 178,497 of NW_022639711.1, forward strand.
GAGATTCCCTTTGGATGTAATCAGAGTATTTCGTCGCGCGCGACCGTAGATCTTTCTTGCTTATTATTTGGTGACGCGCGCGATCGTAAATCTTTCTTGCTTATTATTTTGGTGACGCGCGCGCCGCGTAAAGTGACCGCGCGCGGTACTACGCCTCGGTCGCCGAACGGCGTGCGCCAAGTACGCGTGTTGTTTGTGATTTTCGTACGATGTGGACACCTCGTTCGTGTTTTATCGGGTTCTCGTCGGCATCGCGCTGCTCAACATGACGCGCTCCTCTCGCGAATCGTATCCACGCGAGTGTCAACGCCAGCGAGGACCTGGAATCACCATGGAACGGCCCAGATGCTGAATCGAGAATGTTCCACGGAATCTTCCATAATGATGGATGGAGACACGCCGGGACGCGGGCAGCGATACATTTTCGACTGTGTCAAGTAAGTTATTGCACAGAATACTCTCGATTTTGACGAACTCATCGAGAATACGGAGATATTCCGAGTCGAAATTCAGAAGCTACTCTAAGATCGGTATTCATTATTTGATAAATAATCAAAAAAATTTCGAATCTCTGATTACTTGTTAATCTAACCTAACCTTACCTAATCTAAGTCATAATATTTGTTTCATATTTGGAGACAGTTATAATTTACCAATTTTTAAAGAAGATAGATAAATATAACAAATTCAGAACAAAGAGGACTTTATCTTACACTGAAAAATTTATTTGGGTTAACCAAAATTTGGTTAAAATAGAGTCGAACAAATGTTTCGGTTGTGAGGGTCAAAATTTCGTTCTTTCTATCAAAGATTTGATTCTCTAAAACTAAATCTGTTTCATTTTCGTTTCAAAAAATCAAACCTTTGGTTCAAAGTACCAAATATTGGTTCTCATAATCAAAACATTTGTTCTACCTTATTTTAATCAAATTTTGGTTAACTCAACTAAATGAGTTTTTCAATGTATATAGCACAAATATCCAAAATATATCCCCAAGACGTCCCAGAGATGTGTGATATTTTTGTGACGTCTCTAACAGTATTTTGGACATTTATGTTGTATGGGATTTTACAGAACAATTGAAGAAGAGAAATAATAACATTTTAAGAAAATCTATATTTTCTTTTTCGAATATTTTGTATTACACAAGTATACAAATAAAATAATAGTACACAAATAAAAATGTGGTTGTGAATTAACCAATTGTCTGGTGAAATAAAAAAGAATTAGAGTTTTGGTTGGAATTACCAGAATTTTGCGCAAGTTGACAAGATTCTGGTTAACCAGAACTTGGAACTGTTCCTAGTTAAACACAGTCTTATTAACTTAAACAGAATTTTGATAACTTCAATCGTAATTCTGGTTCGTTTATATTTCACCAGACATTTGATTAATTCAACCAAGTTTGTTTCCTGTGTACAAGTAAATATATTATCAGTACTCAACTGTCTCTTAATAAATATTTCTTAGATATTTTTTTCTCTCAGTATACGGATTTAAAAAAAATAAAAATAAACGACTAAAAATGATAGTCCAAAATTAGTACTTATAATTAACAAGCAACTCTCGAGTTGAACTCGGTAACTTGAGATGAACGTATCTCGAGATGTCGGAGCGTGTGCATCGAGGCATCGACCAGTATACTCGAGTTCTCCTCTCTCTCTCTCTCTCTTTTTCTCTCTCTCTCTCTCTCTCTCTCCAAGAGGAACAGTCCTCGAGAGAAAGGGAAGGGAACAGTCGTCTGTCAACCCTCCTCGTGGCGGTTGCCAACCGTGGGTGTATCCCGATGGGCGGAGTTTCAGACTGCTTTCAACTCCATTTTGTTCCACGAAGGCGGTCTGCAGATTCTCTCTCCTGCACCTTCCCCTCTACCACCTGGTATCACCTTGGGCAGCGGCGAGCGATCGACCTCCTCGAGGTGGAGGGAACACGGCGGCGCACATTGCCGGCCAGGAGTTCGCGATACGCGTGTGCCGCCGCGCGCTCCTCGTTCTCGCTTCTCAAGCGTGTGTTGTCCCGACGGTTGTCATGACGGAGCTGTCGAACCGGCTGTCGAGTCGCCGGCTGCTCGAGCCTCGCCGTAACTGATCGGAGAACCTTGCCGACGCTTATCCGCTTGTTCTCGAGCACTTAGCACGCGTCAGAAGGAGCACGTCGCCCGTAGAGTCGTCGACGAGGAATCAGCGTGCTGCTCCCATGTGACATCAACACCCACGCATGCGGCATCGTGGACCTGTAATCAGACGGAAGTGTTGGAGTGTTGTCGCGATCCCTGAAGAGAGAACTGATGCTGACATTACTTTGACAAGTCAGTTGGGTGTGAACAATGGACATCGCGCGAATAATTAGTTCCATAAAAAATCAGCACGCTCACGGTTGACTATGACACATACGCGAAAACGTGGAACTGTAATCGTTTGGTTAGGCCCGGTTGCGCAATCCTTTTTGGAGAGAAGTGAGGTGCAGCTGTTTCAAGGTATCAGCTGAGCGTCTGTGATGGAGATGGTAGCGACACGGACAATTTTAAGGTGACATTGACACGCTCCAGCGAGATTCGTAGAACTGACAATCGGTCATCGAATGCCGAAATTCCGTAGCGACTGATAATCTCCAGGCTTTCTCCGTGAGAACGTCTTCGACCGGACGACGAATCAAACATCAAATTCCAAAGCGATGCCGCGACATCGTCTGGTCGTCTCGCGTCGTTACGTCACGCGTCAGCTGATCGTTCCCGCGATGGTGCTGTGCCACATAACGGAAATGACTGTGTGAAGGGTGACTTTCACGATTAAATTCACGGCGTGCGAAGGTAGCGAAGGCTTTTTTTGCGGCCGAGCTATAAATCGCCTCCGACGAACCGGTTGCGATTTTGCGCAGGAAACAAAAGTGGGATCCACGCGGGAGACGCAAACGGGCAGCCGCGGTTGGTAAACAAGGAGGGCCGAGAAGTGGCCACGTGAACTGTCAGCGAGTTTGTTTACCTGCTCGAACATAGGTACGTGGGTGCGTGCGCGTGTGTTTATGAGATCGGCAGTAGTGACCTCACACGACTCGCCAGACTGCGATGATACGTTCTCCTGATAACAATCGTAGCGATATCGCGCCGTTGCCGGCCGACGGAATCGTTGACACGCGGTTGAATTGCTTGTCGGACGCAAGAGTGTTGTTGATCGGCGATCATTATCGCGCGTTTTTGTTCTGACGCGAAGGCGCGATCCTCATCAGCGGACAAAGCGATGATCGAATCCATCGTATCCTGAAACAGAGAGAGAGAGAGAGAGAGAGAGAGAGAGAGAGAGAGAGAGAGAGAGAGAGAGAGAGAGACAAAGGTAAATCACAAGAAAATTTCATACAGATGACGCGATCACTGGACACTCGAAGATAACTGGCCAGCCTGTGCAACCACGGTGGAAAAAAAGTGCGTACAATAACGTCGATTATGTGCGCGACACTCATCAATTTCTCAATCACGAAATACTCGAGTCCCCGTTCGTCCCTGAGAACCGGTGGGACCACGGAAAAACCAGAGATCCACTTATCTTCGAGTTACCGGAAGTGTTGCGTCGGACAGACGAGAATGCGTTATCTGGCTTGAGTGTAACTTGCATGTGACTCGTGTCACGACTCAAAGTGCTCGAAAGAAGAGACCACGACACGGTCACCACCTGACGACGACCACTAGACTGCAAATTAGATTCTTCCTGCATCAAAGTTCGAAACATTCAAAAATCCGAATCGCGTGAATATCGGCGAAAAGAAATCGCAGAAGAAGACAAACGAAGAAAAGTTCACGACTTCTTTCCTCGCGAAGATTAATGAGAGCCACACGAACGAAGATGCGGAAGGGAACGCCGACGACGAGGAAATCGGCGTGATTTCAGTGAGAAAACGTGAGCCGTGCAGGCTCCTATCTCGTCTGCCGTCCGTTATCCCGGACACTCGTAGTGGTGGTGGTGGTAGTAGTGGTGGTGGTCGTCGTCGTCGTCGTTGTGTGGCAAAATTACGCGAATACCAACGATGGACCTCAGCACGACGCCCAGAAGGGCCACAGAGGGCGTCGGCGACCTGCAGAAGACCCGAGTGGCCAAAAGCGTCTTCAGCATCCGCAGCCTCGTGGACGTGGAGGAAGCGGAGGTGCCCGCGCAGGAGAGCGAACGCTCGCCAAGTAAGTCCGTAGACTTTAGATCCACCTTGGAAACCTCGCGTCGCGCTAGAAACAAACAATTGCCCATGGTTAACAATGCGCGGTCACAGGGGGTACGTCAAATTATACTCTGAGGCCACCTGGCAGGCGGCTTAATTATCGGTCTGATTAAGCTGGGAATGTAATTAAGAGCGCGATCCGTGTAATTTGCTGTCGTGCAAAAAATTAGCATTGCGGCTGCTTAATTACACGCTGCCGGGGAATTCTTAATCGCGACGTCTCCCTTTCCACCACGAATTGATATCGGAGCGGCTTGAGTGGCAGCTCTCGTGTATACGTTAACGCGTATTTGCACACAAGTCAAAAGGAGGCTATGTTGGTGAGAAGAACAAAAAGAGAGAAAAGAAAACATGCATGCCATGACGCCCGCGTTACGTGAGGACGCGAACACGCTCTGTTTACATCCGTAAATATAGGGGAATCTATCAACGCGGCGACCCGAGTTTGACAGGCGTCAAATTCCGGTGACTAATCATAATTTAGACGAACTTGGCGTCGCAGTGTGACAACCAAGGAAGGGTGTAATCAAGCGACTTCCACTGAGGATCGCGACGATTTTCACTTGACAATCGCGAGTCGAGAAATCGTTTCGCGGAAACGTGTCCACGCGCGAAATGCCGTTTCGGATTCCACGGCGGCAGAAAGAGAAGAAGGTTTGCTCGCGCGTGAGACCGGAACACGAGGAAGAAGATCGATCGTGACGAGGGACGATCGGTTTCCCTCGCGTCGATCGGCGGATCGAACGCACGACATTCTCGAGAAAGCCCGGGGCCTCGCTTTTTCCTCGCGAGGCGCCTTTTGTGCCCGGGATTCCGCAAAAAACGGCGGCCCTTATAAGTGCCGGCGGAGTTAATTAAGGCGCATTTAAAGTCGGTAGATCGCGATAAGACGGCGATTAACTCGGAATTAGTCCGCCCATGGATCCGGCAAAAACTGTATCGCCGTCGTTATTGCCGACACGTATCGACGGTGTAGATGAACGCGTGATTGAGACGACGCCAATTAGACCCGGGCTACGCGGCGAATTATTACGTCACCGCCGCCGTCGTGCACGTCAGTCGCGCATTTGTAAGTTGCGAAAAAAGAGAAAAAAAGCACGCAACAATAACCGGCATTGTCGTTGTCGTCGTCGTTCGTTTGCCAACGAGGCTGTCAGGTTTGCGATCACGCGGACGTTGAACGCAATTGTTGTTAGATGAACAATTTCATGCGAATCACTTGCATCATGCAGAGAGAAAGGCATCGTGATGGCAATCATATAGGTGACGACTGTACGAGTATTGTACGAGATTTGATCAAAAAATACACGGAATTTTTAAATTCCGCGGGCTGTATAAGTCCAATTGTCACAATTTTTTGTTATTGTGTTGGTACACTTGTCCCTGACGTATCTTGACATTGGTGGCTATATTGGATGCTTACTTTATTGTTGGCTGTCGAAAAGGTTATACGTGTTTTAGTATGCTCGGTGATTTTTAACTTGTGGAAGAAATGGAACAAAGAATTTGCATTAAATTTTACTTTAAGAATAGAATAAAGTGCAGCACCGCATTGAAAATGTTGAACGTTGCTTTTGGCGAATCTTCTATGAATAAAACAAGTGTTTACAAGTAGTACAAACGTTTCCAAAAAGGTCGTGAAGACGTTGAAGATGACGAGCGCCCTGGACGCCCCAGCACATCAACAACCGATGACAACGTCGAAAAAGTGAAGAAAATGATTATAGACAATCGCCGAATCAATATCAGAGAGGTTGCTGATGATATTGGCATATCACTTGGCTTATGCCAAGCAATTTTTTCGGACGTTTTGAGCATGAAACATGCAGCAAAATTGAACAAGGTGCTGATTACGAACAAATTGGCAGCAAAATTTGTTCCGAAATTGTTGAATTTTGTTCGTGAATTTTTAGCCAAAAACTACACCGTTATGATGCCTCAGCCTCCGTATTCGCCGGACATGGCCCCCTGTGACTTTTTATTATTCCCGAAGCTAAAAAGAACCATGAAAGGACGACGTTTTGCCAATATTGAAAAGATAAAAACAGAATCGCTGAAGGAGCTAAACGTCATATCGAAAATTGCGTTCCATAGAAATGCTTTAAAGATTGGAAAAAACGCTGGCATAAATGTATTATATCTGATGGGGAGTACTTTAAAAGGGACAGAATTAATATCGATGAATAAATGAAGATTTTTTGAGAAAAACGAAGATTCCGCGTATTTTTTGATCAAATTTCGTATGTAGAATTGATTTATACAGTTTGATAAACTGCATATCGAAGGCCACTGAAGGTACACACTTAATTGGAAGAGAGATAAGGCCTATAAGAGCAGAATGCGCAGGATGTTAGTGTGAGTAAGTTTGAATGGAAGAATGACGATGTTGACAGTTGTTGGAGAGAGATACACGAATCTCAATTATTATTATTTAATTAATTCGTCCTTTCTATTTTGTAATCATTATAACTAAAGTTGAATGGTTACAAGCATTAAACTGAGAGAAGAAATATTTAAGAAATAAAAATATTTATTCGCGATGAATACTCTAAAAAGATATTTACTTAAATTTAAATCCCTTTATTTGAATAAACGATTACTCCCATGAAAAACTGAGGTTAGCTTGTAAGAGAATGTATATTTTTTATTAGAGAAATATTTAATATTAGTACAATTAAATATGTTATTAGTACCTGCTAAATAAATGTTTTTATTCCTTGGATATTTTTTTCTCTTAGTGTAACCACACTTATCGCAACTATTCAGTTTTGCAATCGCAATGAATATAAAATAGTTTAGCAAATTATACACATTAATTCTACATACAAAACTAGTCGTCATTTATTTAATACTGTTAAAACTGTTTGATTATTTATAACTATTTTATTAATAACTGCATAATATCTAAAATATATCTAATCATAAATAAATATATCTAATCATAAATTAACAAGCAACACCTAGCTTTTTCTCTGAATACAGACACTCAATAATTATTCATTATTGTTATTAAATTATGATTTATTTAACGCTCTGAGAGAGACGCTCTCGAGCGTAGATCAGAACATGAGCACAAGTTGCGAAACTCTCCTATGATTTTCAACCTTACGCCTCGTGTGTAAGATTGAAAATCGTGCAAGTAAGCGTAATTATAATGTCGAGGCACACATATGACGCCCGCTGTACATTCAACGCTAAACGCGCGATGAGATTACAGATTGTGAGAGATAATAGGAGGGTTGTTATGATTAAATTCGCGAAGAGGCATGTTCTCGTTGAAATATTCATATTCAAACATTCTACGGCAAATGTGTGCGCACGGTTGTGTCGAGCGTTGTGTAATTTGTGCGCTTGTGTGAGCGCACGGTTACGTCGATTTCTGCTCGATGCTAAAAAATGCGACCTATACAAGTCGACGCTTCCGACGTGCCGATACCATCGAGGCGTCGCAAATGTTAGGTGGAACAACAACAACACACAGTCGCGCAGAAGGAAAACTCGCGCGCGCGCGCCCGTAGCGAGCGGAAAAACGCGCGCGTTGCATCGGCCGAGTTTCCAGCCGGCCGATATGCAAAACACCGGCCGACGGCGGCGATAACGCGCATTACTCGACTTTCTTGGTGGCGAATAAATAGCGAATTACCATTTAGTCGCCGGCCGATAAAGCGAAACGAGCCCGCGCGATAACGGAATCTCACTCGCCCTAAGTCTACCGCGGACTATCGGCTTGTTATCGGGTAATTAACAAGATAGCGCGATTAACAAATTACGGGCGGCGCGCGGGGTAACGCGCGACGGAGATAGGTTGGCCTCCACCACGACTGCACTCGTTTCCATGGCTGTACGTTCCAAGAGAAAATTCGTCCTCGGGAGGAAAACGCGCGAACGACCTCGTTCTGTCGATATCATTTCGTTGCGCTGTAAATATCTCGCTGTTTTTTCCAGCGTCCACGCATAATGTTCCGCCACGTTCATTTATTACAAAAAGAAAATCAAAGAATACGCCCTGCGCGCGAATCCTCCTCGTCCTCCGCCTCGCGCCAACGTGACGCGCAAATGGATCGTTAATTTTGCAACGAGTTTTCGTATACATTGTAACGAACGACGCGTCATATCGTCAGGACGATCGAATTTACGAGCACGCAATAGGAATTATGTTGTCCGCGATGCGGATAAGCGTAGATAAGCGCTACCAAATAAGAATTGCTAATCTAATGAAGTCATGGTGCGCCGACGAGTTAACTAATTCCTCCTCGGGAAATTGCAAACACGCGGAGAGAGTCGTCGTATCTTGAAAGGAAAGAGAAAAATAAAGAAAGAAAAGAGAAATGTAATTGCTATCATCGTCGCTCGAGGGTAACTGGTTGTCGCAATACTCAAGAAATATCAGACACGTCACGAATTGATTCCGAACTGATGTTCGAAACGTCGCGCGCGCAAGAAATAACGGAATGAAGAAAAATAACGGGGCAGGGGGATACATTGAGAAAAAAAATATCTAAAAATAAAGAATATTTATTCGCGCGCGAGAGGGATAAAGTACTAATAACATATTTACTAATACTAATACTAATTACTTATACTAATACTAACCTATATATATAATAGAGAATGACTGTATATTCTTTATTAATTCCTAAATCCTTTGACTAATCTGGATCAAATTTTATAGAGTTACTCTCTAGGAAAATATAAGCCGCCACATGAAACCTAAAAACATTCCTATCCTCGATTTCATCCTCTTGACACTTTATAATAATTCGAGTTTAGACGTTCTAGATGTAAGAAGTCCGACGGGTAATTTAAGTTAGTATGAAATATCTTTCAAATAAAAAATAGATATTTTTTTAAGATCTTAAATGCATCTTACAAGTAAACCTACTCAAAAGTTACACTCCAATTTCTTTCTAATTTGGCACAAATGTAGAAGTACAAAAAATATTTAGGTCATATTTCTTCATTTTGGCCCACTTTGAGTTTCACGGTTTATAACTTTTTAATATTTAATGTTCTCACTCCTATCATCAAGTGCAACAAAAATGCGTAAGAAATAAAATTGAATCCAAGATATAGACGGTTTTGGTTTGATGATTATGAATATGAAGTGTGTCAAATGTGTAAATTATTTGTATAAATAAGTGTGTCAAATGTGTAAATTATTTGTATAAATAATAAAATGTTTAAACAAAACATGTAAAAAGTTGAAAAAAACTTACACAAATAATTTCTCTGTTTGAGATTCGAACCATTTTTGACTAATTTAGTACAGGTTTAAAATATTTCAGTTGGAATCTCGGCTAAAGAAATTTAGAATAGTTTGTGTCACAGCTATGCCAATTTTGTTAAAATTATTTAACTATACCAGGTGTAGAAGTATGAAACCGGAATTTTTTTATACAAATAAGACGTCTGTTGTTCGAAAGTGATAAATAATACTTTATTCAAAATAATTTCCACTGTTTTGAACACATTTTTCCCACCTCTCTGGCAGTTTATGAATGCCGTGCCAAAAAAACTTTTCATCTTTTGAAGCGAACCAGTTATCTAGCCATTTTTCCACATTTTCATACGAATCGAAGCGTTGGTTAGCGAGAGCGTGTCCTAGCGATGCGAACAGGTGATAATCGGACGGAGCCAAGTCTGGAGAATAAGCCGCATGCGGTAGTAATTCCCAACTGAACGACTCGATCGTTTCCTTGACCCGTTTTGCTGTATGTGATGGGGCATTATCATGGAGCAAAATGACATTGTGTTGCCTTTTTGCATATTCTGGTCGTTTTTTAGTCAATGTTCGATTTAAATCGATCATTTGTTGTTGGTAGCGATTAGTATTGACGGTTTGACCAGGTTTCAGCAGTTCATAGTTCATAGTTCATAGTTCATAGTTCTTCGTTCCTCACGTCAAAATCACCACTTTTGAATTTTTTAAACCACTCGAAACACTGAGATTTACCAAGAGCATATTCACCGTAAGCTTCGACAAGCATTCGATGTGATTCTGCAGCAGTTTTCTTTAAATGATAACAGAAAATCAATGCTGTCCGCAAATCATAGTTAGTAGGCTCGAAACGTGACATGTTTAAGGTTATACAAAAATATACTAGAGAATGAAAGTTGGGGTTATGTTTGTTGACAATATTCGTCAGCTGTTAGGAGAATATAATAGCGCGGCAGTAGCGGTCTTACGGTCACTAAACTGAACGCTGGCACCATTTATAGGGGAATTCCGGTTTCATACTTCTACACCTGGTATCTTGTATTCAATTTTATTTCTTTTTGCACTTGCATTCTTTTGCATTTTTGTTGCACTTGTTGATGATAGAAGTGAAGACATTAAAAAGCTATAAATTGCCCGTGAAACTCAAAAATGAAATTAAAATTTTAACAAAATTGGCATAGCTGAGACACAAATCATTCTAAATTTCTTTAGCCTAGATTCCAACCAAAATATTTTAAATCTGTGGTAAATTAGTCAAAAATGGTTGGAATCTCGGGCAAACCGAAAGAGAGAGAGAGAGAAATCCGGAAATTTTAATTAAAATTTTAACAAAATCGACATAGATGAGAACTATTTTAAATTTCTTTAGTCGAGATTCCAACCGAAATATTTTAAATCTGTGCTAAATTAATAAAAAATAGTTCGAATCTCGGCTAAAAATAAATCCAGCAATTTTAATTAAATTCAACTCGCCCACTCCATCCCTCCTCCCTCGGAAATGTTTATTGGCGCTTATCATTCGAACAATTTCCGCGTTGCTATTGTGGGAATTGTCGATTTACTTTGTCATCCCGCGTCAGACGGTAACGCTAACGCGAATGATGCGTATGTATTTCGACGAGACGCGGGCATGTTCGCGGATAGTAAGCGAAATCGTACACAGTTATCGCCATATTAATGGCAGAGCGGGTATTATTAACGTGCCCGGGTACTTTGTGGTTATACTTTTAAAATGTGAGCTTAAATAATTACCCACGCTCGCGCGCGCCCATGTGTTGGATAAGCGCGGGAACACAGATAAGCGGGCGCCGAAGTGGTTGGTCGGTTTAATAATAATACCGCGGCGCAGCGAGTAAAAGTGTATTAAACTTACCTAGCTCGAGTGCGCCGCAGTAATTACTGTCAGAATCGACACACGCAATATTTCTTTTCTGCCGAAAGGCACGCGATTATTCGCGATTCTTATTTCCAGTGCGGACAGAGCTCTCGAACGCGCGCCTCGTTATTTTAGCGTCTTATCTTGGAAACTTCCCGCGTTCTCCAGATGAAATAAATATCTCACCATCTTACGGCTGTCCTGAGAACAAAATAGCATCTAGTTTAAATATATCCACATATATTGGATCAGTCAAAAAGTTGAGTTCGATTTCGAAATTTGATCTTGTTCCATTTGATGAAAACAAATTAATAAATTAAATTAAACAAATTGGTTAATCTGCTAAATATCGCAAGTGAAATATTATAGAAAACTGTGGCGAATGAATCGTTCGTTTTCACTGAATGCAATAGAATCAACTCAAAGGTCGAAGTGAACTTTTTAGCTAACCCAATATGTGTGTGTATAACTCAGAGGTAAATATTCTTAACTTAAAATGCATTTTGACTTCTCAAGTGGTGTGCTTGGGAAAGTTTCGTGGCAAGGTATTAAATTTCTTTTCATTTATTTAAACTATTGTGTCTTGTTTTAATTTATAACATATACGAATTAGATATATTTTGTATTCTATTTTATCAAATTCTTCAAAGAAAATAGCATTAAAGTGGAAGGAAATCTACTCTACTTAAGGAAAAAGAAGTTTGGTTTGATCAACGGAATTTCTGGTGAAATATGAACAATCTAGAAATTCCAATTGAAATGATTCAGTCTAAATTATCAAGATTTCTCATAACTTTAAGCGGAATTTGTGATTCGTTCATGCTTCACCAAAAATTCAGTTAATCCAACCACAAAGTATAGATATGCTCATTGGAAAGAAAAAAAGCCGCGTTGAAGAGATTAACGCAGCAGTCGATTAAAAATATTTGCCTATAACTCTTCCTTCCCTGAAAACACATCTACGAAATCGAGATTCGGAATGCGCAATTTAAGATACTCAGGGTGTTCGTGCGTCCGCAGTTACTCCACGAGCGCACGAACACACCGCTAGTTTTTCTATTTAACGATAAAAGCGCGCCGGGGGTGAGATGGCATGTGCATTGGCCGGCTTATCGCCGCCATATTACGATTCGGTCTGGTCGATTAAACGCTATAAATGGCCATGACAGAAGGTGTAATAGAATTGGGGTAACTCCGGGCCAATGGGGCTCCGCGATTAGGGGTGGTGGTTGTTCGTGCTCGATTGGCTTTCACGAGGGAACGCGAGGGTTGATGTTCCGGCGACCGGGGGTAAGCCACGTCTTTATCCTTCCATCGATTCCCGTTATCCCATTACGGGAACGACCCACCCTCGCGTTTAAAATTTCATCGTCCTGGAAACGTTACCGCGCGCCGCGTCGCGCCGTGCCGCACCGCGCTCTCGCTAATTCTCCATTCGAATTAGTGACCGCGTAATTGCACGGGATTACGGAAACTTTTATCGTCGGCCAGCACGGCGGGAACTTCTCGTTTAATCGCCCGCGCGCGTTTAGGGCCGCGCGACGCGAAAAATTGTGTAACATATTTTCCTGGCGGCGCGCCACGATTTTCTCCGGCCGTGAATCGTTCGCACCGATATCGGTGAAGCGACACAGCTCGTTACTCGATATTTGTAGTGCAGATTGTTCTATAAACGTGCGCGGTTAAATACGTTAATACGTAAATGCAGCATTCCGCGCTGCTAAAATTACCCACTAAACGCCGCATGACTGACGGCGCCACTAAAGATATAATCGTCGGCCGGGCTTCTCATAAGCGGGCGACAAGCAATCTATGGTGCTCGAGGTAAATTTGCAAGTTGATTAAGAGGATCAATAATTGAGGCGTGTAATTAATCTTGCAGAGTCATCGCGGTACTTGCCGTAATTGACGTATGATTTAATGTAAACATTATATAGGAAAAACGTGCCTTGCGCGATGCGTGTCGTAATTCCTCTCTCCTGCATTTTTAATATTAATCGATTAATTATGTTGATTACCTTTCGTATTTTTGCCCGTTAATATTCCGGATGATCGGCGACGTTGGCGATAGGCGCGTGTCGAAATGCCACCCGACTCGTCGGAACATTATATCTGCTTACGTTCGTGAACTTCTTCTCTGACTGGCAGGGAACTAATGAAACAATTTAGAGACCACTGGATAAAAAAATATAATCTTCCGCTTCAAGAAATTGATCTGCTCGTGTCTGTTCGACTACGCTGTCATCAAAATATCATTATTCTTTCGTGACTCGATTGTAAAGTAATTGTCGTTCGCCATAGAAGTTTTTTTTCGTGAAGAAACTTCTCTCTAATCGAGACACGCCAGTTCGCGAAAGCCTCTTCGGATAACTCCGAGAAAGCTAGACAAGCCTCTGCCTTCCGAAAACGGGAAATGCCATAGATCCGCGTTCCCTAGGATAAGGCGCGACGAGGTCGTCGAAAAGCTGAGCGTCGACTTCCACGGCTTCCCGCGCGACGATGTGCGGCTAATTGCAAAAAACAAAGAGAGCCCTGCCAATAATACGTGCCAGGCGGGCCGTAAATAATGCCGCGCGGGTTTTACGCGCCGCGTGTGTACGGTGCCGCGGTATCCGCTGATTGGTCGGCCCGGTAGAGCCGCTAATTGTGTTTTATTAGCGTTCACCCCCTTTCCTCTCTCTTCTCATGTTCTCACTGTTTCTCTTTCTCCCGCCCTCCGTTCTTTCTGTCCCTTCCCTCGTGGCCGAACATCTGCGGCCTTAGCTAACTAACCTCCCGCCCATGTACTAACTACGAGCGACATTGTTATTAAGGGGCCCTACAGTGTATCTAAAACTCACACACGCGCGAAACAGCGCGCACTCGCGAATGACACGGGGGTACCTCCGATCCTCGTTAGGGGACTGTTAAGGTATTACGAGGGGGGACCCGCGGGAACTCGCGTTCTCGTCGGCAGTCGACGGGAAAAGAGGAAGTGCACGAAGAGGACGACCTGCGTGAACGCGTCTAATCGCGCGTCACAGCAGCAGAAGAGTAGCGAATCGCGAAAACGTGCTTCTTAACGCTCTACTGCCCACTGTGACTCTTACAGTCACAATCCAGTTTCATCGTTATTTATCTCCAATAGGAATGTTATTCCTCGATTCCTATCTTGATTGATATGATGTGAAAATCACAATATGGCTGCTTTTTAGTATGTTGGCAGCGATGGTATAAGTTAATATTTACACCACCTATTTTGGAGAAATAAAAGAATTAGAAAATTTCACCTTATATGTGTTGAATATTTTTGTTTTAAACATCCTATGTACATGAAACATTTTTTAAACATGAGAAATTAATTTGAGCAGTAGAGAATTAAGGTTCCTTAAAGTTCAAATCGAGCTTTTACGAGCGTTTGGTACAAGTGATCGATCCCTTCGATAAATAGTAAGCGTCTGTTTGGTGTATGGGTATTTTAATGGAAATTATTTACTTAAATCTAAATTTTCTTTTATTTAGATAAAATAAACTATTGCTTTCATGAAAAGCTACAGTGAGGAAAAATACTTGCACATTTATTAGTGAGATATAAAGTTCATTCACAGAAATAAACTTTATAGAAATAAACTTTATATCCTGGAAATTAAGTTTCAAATATCTTTTCCTCAGAGCTCAGATTTATTATTAAGGTTTTAAGAAAAATAAATAATAATGTTGTATAAATATGTTATTAGTACCCGCCGAGGGAATATTTTAAAATTCTTAGATATCTTTTCGCGCGTTCAGTGTAAATGAAAAATTGATACCGATATGGAATAATTGTATTGTTCGTCGACAGTTCCTGCTATCATTTTAAGGACCTTCACCTCCACTTTCATAAGAGTGCTTCATTCTCGATTTTGGGTGAAAAAATTCAATTCCCGGACCGGGAATTGTTCGTGCGTCTCGAACAGCGCTAATTGACGATACGGTCGAACGAGACTCTCACGACTCTCGATCTCAAGGTCGAAACGCGAAATTGTATCGAAGAGAGCGCGGGGGAAGGTATTTCTTTACTTTCCCGGGGTTGGGTCCGGTCGGAATGGTCAAGGAGGAGGCGAGCAGGGGCGAGTCTTATTACGCTCGAGGAGAGTTGCCGGGTATGCTGGCGCAATCAAATAAATTAGTCGGAATTACGCGGGTCCTGGAGCCGGTGGTAGTGCAGGCGCATTCACCACCGGCGCTCGTATTCGCCACCAATTAGCGGAGCTTTATTCCGCGCCGAGTCTACCACGAATACGAGAACGAGCACACAACACACACAAACACACACACACACACACACACACACACATACCTACCATACACTTACACACGGTATTTCACCTGGACATCATCGGTATATCGCTCGCCGAGAAATTCGTGGCTGTTCTTCTCGCGGGATTCGCCACGATACCGTGACTTTCTCTCTTTCTCTCTCTTTGAGCATCGCGCAACCCTTTACCGGGCCATGAGACCCGAGTGATTTGCGACGTATCGCGGGAATTTGTTTATCGGCTCGGCGGCTAAAAGAAAGGCGACGCTACGAATTTAACGTACGACTGCGATCGTTCGCTCGTTTCTTCGTCTCGCTTATTTATTAAATGTCACTATGTAAGACCAATTATCGACGTGAAGAGAAACCGTATGAGCGACGCATTTAACAAAAACCAATTGATAAATGGGCATATAGAACAACAAATTTTTCTCTCGCACAATCTCTTCATTATTTCCTATTGGCATTAGAAATTTCGGTGAAATGCAGAAAAAAATTTGCTTGAACCAATTAACCAATTTTTGGTCAAATATGGAACGAAACAGAAAATTCCGGTGATGTTACCAGAATCATGTTCAAGTTAACAAGACTTTTGGTTACTGATATGTAAAAATTAGTAAATATTTACTTGGTGGGTATTAAAAAAACAGCATATTTACTTAAATAAAATTTTTTTAAATAAAATAAATATTTGCTTTCATGAAAAACTAAGATTTTTTAAGGTTTTAAGAAAATATATATTTTTTATTTGAATATTTTATATTGGTATAAGAGTAAATATATGCTTTCTCTCTGTTATACAGTAGTATCCACTAAATAAATATTTATTTCTTAAATATTCTTTCTTTCATTGTGTAAAATCAACATTCATAGTTCTTCATTATTTATGATTTCATTATTCATGAATTCATATATGATTATTTATTATAATTCTAGTCGTTAATCATTATTTACGCAGCAATATCAGTACACGACTCTCATTTATTAGTGCTAAATTATCCGTTGTTTTATTTATAGAGTTTTTCCACGCTTGTCATATAATTAGATAAATAATTATAATTTCCTGAGCTGAGAATGAGAAATCCCATAAATCTCTTATTATTTATCAACTTGTACTTGTAATAATTACTTTATGTAACAAGAGATATCAATCTCAGCAGTCGAATAACAATCCATGAAGACAAATCTAAATAATTATGTTCTTAGTGATTAATTATACTTTCAAACAAAGATATATAATTTGTAACCACGAATGTAAGCCTAACAAGCAAGCCCTTGTGTCAAGTATTGCGATTTGTTTCTCTAATAACTCGCTGCTTAAGGCGCGAGCTTCATCTTGAATATGCCAACTTTCCATTTTTCTTTAGCCTTTAGTCTTGTTATTATCTATCATAAACAACGGTCTATTATATATCCCGTGCTACTTTCTCATAGCGCACTGTTTTTTTTTTCGATAGCGCAAAATAAATATTCGCAAAAAATATCTGTCAATCGTCACACAATAGATCGTGCAAAGTGAATTTTAAAGTAAAAGTACCAATGCTCGGACATCTAATATCCATAATGTAATATCCGGACATGTAATGCCCGTATCTAATCTCTAATTTTAATTGTTTTAGTCTTTAGGAATATCTAAATTTTCAATACAAAATATGTACACATATATTTTATGTTGAAGATTTAAATATTTTTTGTATTTAAAGATCAAAACAGTAGGAATGTTCAGGATTCACTCTAGAACCCTAAACACTAAAAAGTTACGTAAATCTTAAACATGGGTCAATTTTACCTAGCGCATTTTCATTTACTTTCGTAAAAATGATAGAAATTCAATGCTTCTTTTTTTTAATTAGAATATGGAAAATATCAAGAAATATGAATCTATGAATATTTTTGCGATTCAATGAAGTTATAATGAAAAAACAAAATATATGTCTTTGAGAACGGTAACGTTTGAAAAATCAAGCTGAAGTTGGGATGAACTTTACCAATGTTTAGAGTTCAGGGATTAACTACGCGTCGGGGAATTGGTACTTTTGTTGCAATAGCTCTCGCTCAAATCTGCTCGCGCTGTTTTCTTTCCTTTCAAATGTCGGTTCGGCAAACCGCGCCCCGCATAATGCACGCGGTGGAGTGTCGTAATTCGCTAACGAGCTTACAGATCACTCGTGGGAGTGACGACGGCTAGCAGCCGTTCGGCGAGGAGAAAGAGAAAGAGAGAGAGAGAGAGAAAGAGAGGGAAAGAGAGAATGAGACAATAACGGCGAACAATATCGAAGAACAACGCGAACGGCAACGCGACGCGGAACAACGGTTACCGCGTATTCTTGCGTGACGTGTTATTAGCCGATTGGCTCATTAATCGCTCCGACGGTCCGAAACAGCCGAAGCGTCACCCTCTCCTCCTCTCTTCGCCCTCCACGCCGCCCTGCCACTTAGTCGCTCGCATAGGAAGTAATTGCTAATCGCTAATTGCGAGTGCAAACACTCCATCCAATTAACCCCACCTAGGAGAGAGAACCCGCGCGGCTCTTCCACGGCTGAAAAGCCGCCACCCCTCGATGTACCGACTTATTTCCAATAAACAACTTACATCCGACGCGCGGTTGGATCATTACGCTTCCTGCGGTTCGGGTGAGTTAAAACCGACGCGTTTGTTGTTGCGGACGATGATCGCCTAATTGACGGACCGATTGTTTCACAACGCGCGGGGTCCGTTAAGTGCAAACGTCGCGATTCTTTACCTTGAGAAAAAGTACTTGAAAATTTACTTATGGGATATATAGAGTTTGTTTCACAGAGTGGAGTAGAATGGAGCAGAGTTTACAGAAATATCCATAAAAAAGTGAATTTACTTTATTTTACAGACATTTATTTCGCAGAAATCAACTGAATATTTCACAAATAAATTTTATGTTTCTTCTTTGGTGTATATGAATTTTTTTTACGAATCTTAGCTGTTCGATCTTAGCGGAAATAATGGATCCTCGACTCCACAGATCCAGAGAAATTTCCCCACTCTAGAAAAATCTCTATCCGATTCTTTTCAGTTGTTTATTTCCTCTAAAAAATTCTTCGAAACAATTCGTATATTTCGTAAACGAACGCGCTCTCGAAACTCCCGCATTTTACGAATCGCTTAGGATCCTGATGTCGTTAACGCGGAAGACATTACGAGGGCGCGCTTCTCAATTAACGCAGAGAAATTACCCAACTTCTCCTCGTCGCCTCCTCCACCCCGTCCAGCCGGGGTAGCCAGTATTTTCCAACGAACGTTCCCCTCAGCTAGCTTTTTACCCCGAGACACGAGGTAAAACCGATCGTTCACGGGCGATCACCGCGCGTTCCGAGTCTCAGGCGGCAGCGCAGGTATCACCTGTTAACCCGCCGGTCCTAATCGTTACGAAGGCGCCGGCGTCATATGCTCTGCGCGGTGAAAAAGAACGGCTCGTTTCCTCGCGGCGTCGCGCCTCTCCCCCCCTCCGCCTCCTTTCCTCACCCCGACCTAATGAAATTTCGTCCCGGACAAAAATGCGAACCGGCTCTCGCGCGAGGGTGATGTGGCGGCAGCGGCGGCGATGAGAAGGGAGGGAGGGAGGGAAGGAGACGCGAGGGAGACCCCTTTCGATCAATTAAGGCTAATAAATGGCGTCCGCGGTGGGGTTGTTGATGGCGACCGGCCATGGTAGGGCGAAGAAGAGAGGCGGAATGGGGAGCGGAAAGGAAAGCGCGTTGCCATGAGCGAGCCGACCGGGCTCTCTGTGGGTTTATGCTATTAAAAATGTAAATATCTGCCGGCGGCTCGTTATCGGATGTAAATATGGCGGCGGGCGTCCGGGGCCGGCCGGGGCCAGCCAGATGGGGCGGGGTGGTTCTCTCGCGTAGCTCCTTTGTTTCGTTATTTATTGGAATGCGGGGCGCGCGAGCGGCCATGCACAGGCCATCCGCATCGAAACCCACGCTTCGAACGAGCAAGCAAACGATCTCCTCTCTCCCTCTCTTTCGACTCGCACCCTCATCCTCATTCTCGTCCTCGTTCTGGTCCCCGTCCTCGTCTGATCTCGTCTCGTCCCGTCTCGTCCCGTCTCGTCTTGAGACTTTCCCTCATCCCGCGCTCGAAACGTTTCAATCCCGAGCGCGGTCGAACCGCGTGGACCCGCGCAAACTAGGATCCAAGCAACCCCCTTATCCCGCTTATTAAGAATAGCGAAGGATAGTCACAGGGTGAAGTCTTAATTAGAGGTAACATAAACGATTTGTTTTCGAATTTTCGTTACTTTTCTCCTCAGTGAAATTTCGTCAAGGAAATTAATAAGGTAGATTGTATTGTGCGATGATGATCGCACATTAACTTTCTAATACGACCATTCGATATAGCCCGCCGATATTTATGCGAAGGATACCGCATAGAGAAAAATTCGCGATATCGAGAATCGGTAGGATATCGTAGAGAACCGATCGGAAGTGTAGAGCGATCTCATTGACAGGTTTCGTCGAGAGGACGAGAAAAACGCCACGAACCGGCGGTCTCTCCTGCTCGAAGGCGAGAACTCCGATTCGAACGTGCGCGCGCTAGTCTTCCTGCTCGCCTCGCTTTTTTCAGACCCCGCAGCTTTGATATATGACTCAATAAAACCAGACCCAAGGCGGGCCCAGAGTAAATATCAAACGTAAAATGTTCACCTCGTTAACTTGTTCCGCGGAGTCGGGACGCCGCGAGGGGTGGCAGACAGGGTGAGTCGAGGTAAGGAGGACGTAGGAACACGCGCGATCGAGACGAAGTGCCAATTAGGAATTCCCGCCTCCCTCTCCTCCAATTAATATGGAGCATTTCGAGCAGGGAAGGAGGGATGAGACGAACTAGTCGTCTGGCCGAATCGTAGAAGACACGCGTTCGCTCGCCATCCCTCCATTCCACGCAGATGATAAATCGCCGGATGTTTCCGTTTAGGACGAGTTTGTGAAATTTCGAGCGAGGAATCAAACAACGGCAAGCAGGCGGCGGTTCGTCCAATAGTGAGCTCAATCGACACACAGAGGAATCTCTCTACACTGCAAATCCAAGCGTGTTATTTCGGCTCTTATTATCTATTTTTACATGTTTCTCACCGTTTCAAGTCACGTCATTTAACACGTTTAAATTATAATTTATACATGTCTCTCTCTTTTTCTTAAACATGTTAAATGACGTAACTTAAAACGCAAGAAACACGTAAAAAGAGCTTAAAAGACAAATTACGCTCTTATGGATTCAAAAATAATATACTTGGATTTACAGTGTAATCGTTTGTTTCTGACTGCAAGCAATGATCCGCGTAATTAGCGCAAATATAAGAGCGCGTTTGAATTACGCGCATATTACTCGTTTACGAGATACCGGTATCCTAAGTGGAGTAACTTGAATCCTGGAGATATTTGCATAAAGTGCAAATAGGTAATCGAAATATACGCGATTGTTAAATTGTTAATGATAAAATGATAAGTATACAAAACACTCTGTGTGGTCGGGAATCCTTCGCACCTTCTATCTAATTGCGGATGATGGTCTGCTCACTGGCTCGACCATTTTATCATCAATAGTCCATCATATTCGTGTTTATTACCATTATTCAAATGTCTCAACATTGCGAACGCGTATAATATGTATGTATAGGTAATTCAAAGACGCTTTCATATTTACGTTAACTGTGCGTGCGGCTCGGCTGCGAGGTGCAAATAATATTCAATTATTCAAACATATGCTCCAAGTATTGACGTTCTTACTGTTTCCAAAATAAAAGTATAAAAAACGTGAAAAAAAATTAGAATTATTCGCTAACAATAATATACACTTTCTACAATTTTATTTTAAAAGTTTGTCGTTATAACGCCGGTCGGAATAGTACACAGTAAATTCATTAACAAGCAACGAAACGGCTGTCTCTCTCTCTCCCCTCTTCTACCCCTCTCCCTAGATTTCTTGTTTAAAGTATCATTAAACTGCGTCGACGACACGTCGTTACAAATAGCAGTAATATCGTTATCAGATCTAGCTATACCGAGAGATTACTTAGATTATCGGCAGCTGCGCGTCTTAATGACCGGCGAAATTAAAGCCGAAATTACCAGCCGTCCTGAGAGAAAGAATGATGTATAATGAAGAAGCCCGGCGTAATGCACCTCGCTATAACGCCGAGGTAGATCGGGAAGATATCCGCGGCGTCGTTTTCAAATTTCGGCATTGTTTAGGCGGCATGACACACGCGTGCGAAGCAGATCCTAAATCCCGAACACGGCGAGCGCGAAGCTGTCATCTCGGTGACGTTAATTACCGTTGTCGTCGTTCTGTTCGCGTGAGATATCTCGAGTACACAATACAGCATAAAACATTAATTTCTTTTCCCCTTCGTCTCACAAGAGAGATGACGACAAGCATTCGTTTTACGATCGTCGATCGCGTGCCCGAACAGTCCGGAGCAAAATGATGTTTTATTTAACATTTTTAGTTAATAATTACTCGTTTTTTTATTGAGTACTGACTTGCTTTTTAATGCTTAACTCTTTGAAGCACAGTGATTTCACCGTGAGATCGCTTATTAGAACCAAATCAACTTCAGGTATAGTGATCTTGCAACGATACCACCAGCCTATGCATAGCGATGCACTCTACGGTTTTAATAGTAGGAAATATAAATAGGAAATATATATACAATATATATAAAAATAATAGAAAATGAAATATGAAAATAGAAAAAATTTATTTGAAAAGGGACGATCTCTTGGGTTGTGTCATCCTAGACATGTGATATGAATATTTTATTAAGATCCGAATTCTGAAGGGGGCCTGTGCTTCAAAAAGTTAAGCAATTAACTTTGCGATAATTATACACGGAAAAAAAGGTTTGGTTCAATTAACCAAATATCTGGTCGAATATCAACGATCCAAAAATTCCGATTGAAATAACCCGAATTCTGTTTAAGTTAACAAGATTTTTGGCAGACTAACCAAACATGTTTGGTTAGTCTGCCAAAAATCTTGTTAACTTAAACAGAATTCCGATTGAAGTAACCCGAATTCTGTTTAAGTTAACAAGATTTTTGGCAGACTAACCAAATATGTCTGTTTAATCAGACATGTTTGGTTAAATAGACTAACCAAACATGTTTGGTTAGTCTGCCAAAAATCTTGTTAACTTAAACAGAATTCGGGTTACTTCAATCGGAATTTCTGGATCGTTCATATTCGACCAGATATTTGGTCAATTCAACCAAATCATTTTTTCCCGTATAGAGTTTGACATTGTAATCTTCGGAGAGAAAGTACCCTTTCGCGGTAAAAACGGTGAAAGAAACGCGAACAATGAAAAATATCAAAAAGCATCGTACGAAGGATATGGCGGGATAAACCACATATCGTCGTTCAACATTTCTGACGTAGACACGCACGCATGCACGCACGAGCGAGCGCCAAAATCGAACGTATCTACTTATGAATTTGCAACTTGCTTCGCGGTGCTTTTATTGCGGACTCTCTGCCGTTTCTTTTTTTTGTACCGAGTCGATCCGCTCGGACGGATCGGATAGCCGCTTCTTTTCTACCGCTTGTAAATCGGCCGTCCGGCAGATCGTTTCAATTGCACTTGATCGCTTCTTCTGTTCGTCGGGCCCGCTCTTTTTATTTTTGCCCCTTCGCGATCGTCTCGCCCGTTCGACGGGTGTTTGTTTTCGTGTCCCGCCGGGTTTATTTTACTCATTCGAAAGGAGAAGATATTTACGACCGCATTGAGAGAGCGGCCCGCAGTTCGCCGAGCACGATTCTGGGCCGCCGTGAACGACCACGATGCATTATGAGGCCTGCACACATTTCGAAAGAAATTGCCACTTCTGCCTAATCTGTGGGAAATAATTCTTTCATTTCATCGTGAAAAAAATTAAAATCACGAATCACAATTTGGTTTCCATTGAACGATTGATTTGAGAATACAAGTGAGCTCATCTCGACGAAAAAATCGATCTTATTTTTATATTTTTCATTAAAAGATAAAGAAACTATCAATATCTGAGCATGTTTTTAAGGAATAATGAATTACCTATTCCTATGTAAATAGAGTAAAAGATAGTTAATTATTCATAAAGATAATTTAACCGTTTTTAATTGTAAGAATAAATGAGACAATCTCTCAGTTGAAATGTCAAGCATAAAGTATAAGTTTATAATTCGTCGACTCTATTAGAAATTCATTATGCAAAAAAAAAAGAAAAAAAAACAGGCGTCCAGGCATCGGTACATTTGCCTTATCAAATTTTCCGCTTATTAAATGCCCGTTATTAAATGCGGAAACTGATATTCCATAAATACATTTTTACTTTTGAAGGTCCGATCTTCTTAATTTATATGTTAATCACACAACGAGATTCTCTTTATGACTTGGGCCAATCGATAAATATTATTAATTGACGTCGTGACTGGGCGGTGTCGCGCGCGAAGACAAATTAATCTCCGCCGTGGGGTAAAATTTGAGTGAATGGGACTTAAAATGCGGGCCGTCGCGCTCGCGCTCGTCGATCCAGCTGTGCGGAAGCTCCATTCCCCTTTGTAAACTCCGCGGCAGACTCATTTTCGCACAGCGCTAGCCAATTAGCCGCGATGACAGCTTTATCTTCTCACGTGTCGTCCCGAGTTTCAATCTGTCGTGATACCACGCTCTGCCCTCTAATCGGCGCCACAATGCGCGCAGGTGTTACTACGCCGCTGTGCCGTAGGCACAGCACCGCGACGATTCGTTTTATCGGATCGCCATCGCCCTCGTCCGCGAGGCTTGGCTGTGGTGCGGCGATCTGTGTCCTCGGGGAGAGTTCTTTGTCGCTGTCGTCGTCATCGTCGTCGACGTCTTTCGACTTTCGTCACCGGCGCGGCACCGCCATTAGTTCCGCGTCAGAAACGAAGGACGATGACGACAACGCGCGACGCGAGGAGGCTAAAGAGAAAGAGAGAGAGAGAGAGAGAGAGGACAGCCTCGCCTGAAACGATGACGGGGAACGAATTCGCGGACGAGATCGGCCGAGCGAGCGGGCCGCGCGCAATTATAATAACGATTATAATTGCAATTTGTCAGAGACGACGATAAAAATGTATTTAGTACATCGTGAATTATGAGTTTCTCAATGCTCATAATGAGCGGCCTTATCGCTTAAATGGTTCCTCGTTATATATAATACGATCGTTCACGGCTCGTCCAACGGGTGACAATGGTATTATATCGAGGAAGTTATGAGGATTTGTCACCGACGTCCCACCGATAAGAGGCTCATTACTTGCCGAGGTGACCGAAATACATTTTTACCGCCGCGCGCAACAATGTTAGATTCTCTGCAATTAGTCCGGTGCCCGGCACAGCTGTCGCTGCAAGAGAAATAGTAACTTGGCGCAGATCCGCGCAAATTCGGCGAATAGATATGTCGTGTGTGTCGATCGAGAACGTGATGAGAAGAATAAATTATTTGTTAGGTCAATTAAGCCATCTAGAATTATGAAAATTAATGGGACGATTTTTGGGTTTGAATGAACCCGCATAGAAATGTCCCATCATTTTTCCAGGTACAGCATAAATTCCGATTGAAGTGTTCAGATTTAAAAATTAGTTATCCCACTACGATACCAATTCCATTCTTGTTTGAAATCGAAACAGAAATACTATGGGAACTCGTGCTTTTTTTCACTCGATAATGACGGTATCCTTTTATAGTACCAAACAGGGAATCTCATTTTTATATTAACTATTGTACTTGATAGAATAAAAAATATCAGAAAATAAAATATTCTTGAAACACTTTGAGCATTTTGCTGAATAATCGGGAAAATTTTGAATTTCCCCATTTTGAGAATCCCCGAAATTTTGATGCTATTTTGACGCTCTTAAGGATAGTTTGCATCTACTTAGACGGTTTATAGCCTAAGTAAAACCTACTTTGACGATATTGATTCTCATTAACTTCTCTTTTGAACTTTTACTCTACCTTGTAAAAATATTGACACTACTTAAAAATAGTTTGAACCTACTTAGATAATTTATAACGTAGGTGAAACCTATTTTGATGATATTGACACTCATATCCGAGTCGAAATTTTGACTCTATGTTGAATCTTGAATTTTACACCGCAGTAGAAGCTAAGATAGCAAAGTAGGTTTAATTCTAATGATATAATTTATTCCTACTTTGACCCTGATGATGTCTGAAATATATGCAACAGATAAAATGTATATTTTGTATGCTATTTGACATTTCTGTTTCGTTATTTATTAAATTTTTTAAATATTTCCATAAAATACATATATTCTATGTAGGAGCTAAAACTTCAATAGAGGTTCACAACTGAACCTACTTCTTAAGATCCTACTATTATACAACTTATTTTGACGCTAAAGAGAGTGAAAGCGGAAATTTCAAACATCAACAGGGTCAAAGTAGGAGTAAATTATATCATTAGAATTAAATCTACTTTGCTATCTTAGCTTCTACTGCGGTGTAGAATTCAATGTTCAACATAGGGTCACAATTTCGACTCGGGTCGTTTGAAACATTACACTTCTGTCCAACACCCATAATTATTTTGAGAAATCGGACTAGGTCCTAATTAGGCCCCAAAGGAATTTTCTGTGCGGGAAGTAGAAAATTTTAATTTATGCTGTTCCTGTAAAAAATTCACGGAACAACGTGCGCGTCGTGACCACGGAATAAAGCGCATTACGTAAGGATAACCAGTCTCTTTCGCATTGTGCATCTCCGATGTACCGAGGGGGAGGGTGAGCGAGAGAGGGCAGGCAGGTCGCTCGCGTGGACCCCGAATGACGCGAGAGACGAGCATGACGATTCCAAGAATCCATTAGGAAACACGAGTTTAACACGCTCCGTGCACGTAGTTAGGATCCTAAGGGCGCGAGTCCTCTTCGAGAGAGAAAGAGAGGGAGAAAGGGAGAGAGAAAGGAAGAGAGGGAGGGAGGGAGGGAAAGAAAGAGAGGGAGAGGATGTCAGGAATGCCGATCGCTCGTCCGGTGGCAGGACGAGGATTCACCGTGGCGACGGTGGCCTTCGGCTGGAGTGTTTTCCGTAAATTCGGTTAAGATAGGGAGGCCCACCACGAAGTCGACCCGCTACTCTCGTCTCTGATAACAGCTCTTGTCCCTGATAATACGTCAGAGACATTCGGGCCGCTTGTGTGCGTGCGTGTGCGTGATCCTTTCAAACGGACTCGTTGGGTTAAACAGTGATATAAATCATATCGCTCGTTTACTCCGAGAAACAAAAGGCTTCCTGGAAGTTAGTTTAATGAACGCGACGGTTGCTTTGTTGCAATACTATGTTCCTTGAATCCTGCTCTAGAAGAAAGAAGTATCTAAAAAATTAGAAATATTTAGTTGCGGTGGGTGTGCTAATAGCATATTTACTTAAATCTAAATTATTTCGCTTAAATAGAGTAAACAATTACTTTCACAAAAAACTAAAGTTTCAAGAAGATGTATATTTTTTTACATGAGAAATATTTTATGTATATATATTATATATAAATAAATATTTCATATATTTTATATGTATAAGTAGATTATATATTTATTTGATAGCGTACCTATCAAATAAATATTTCTTACTTTTTATATACTTCCTTCTTCCAATGTATAATGAAGTAGAAGTTTATGGGTCTTTCTAAAGTCGCGCTAAAGTAATTCTGATGTCGAAATTGGGTCGAGAAGTTCGTTTAAACTTTATCACTCGGCGTTCCCGTTTACATTAGTCGTCATGGTTATTCAGAGTTCGGTAAAACGCTCTAATATACATACAGCGCGAGACACTGCAATTATATTTATGAGTTGTTCCTGTAAACAGCGATTCAAAAGCAGCGGCATAGTTTAGAAGAATCGTTCGCTATCGGGCACGGCTTGCTTTATCTAAATCAAGTATGTTTAAAAGGCAGAAAAACAAATTTTTTTTTCGTCGAAAATAAGCCACTTTGAATGATCACGTATTTATGTATTCGTACGTCACGATGATATTACGTGGTACTGCGTGGCCGAGAAAAAAATGAAAAGCAAATTGTATATTCAACGTTTCGGCGAAATGTATCTGACACGGGCCATTGCTTAAGGTGACTTACTGAAAATACAATTGCTTCCAAGTTTTTACGACGCTGTCGTCTATGTATTGTGTCGCTCGTGTGAGAGGAACTTGTCACATCGTCCAAAGTTAGAAATAACCGTAAAATGAAATAAGAATCGGCCGTCATCTCGATTCTATTAATGATATATATACTAATTTCGCTTTTTTTCATACGTCGATGTATCGGCCGCGGTTAATTTTCTAATCTTATGCATATTCCGCTTCTCGCAATTTAATACGACTGTTAAATCATATTCATGAAACAATGACTTGTTACGCGTTCTTATCTAATTTTTTCACTTTACAAAGTATTGTACTTTGCATAGACGACTTAGCGTCGAGATAAGGGACCTTATCCTCGACGTGAAATATAACCGACCACATGAGATTTAAATAAGACGTATTAAGGCCATATTTACAACGCGTATATTATTCCCGATATCGACCGATGTGCCACTAGTGGCGCGTAAATTATTGCTCTTACTTTGTTGCATTTGGAAGTCTATCTGTCGCATTAGCATTGCGACTTCCTCTCTTTCTCTCTTTTCCTTCATTTCTTTCTTAACTAATGACATTTTTGTTCGATACTGAGGTCACCAGGCTATAT
Organism: Odontomachus brunneus; assembly: GCF_010583005.1. NCBI lineage: Eukaryota > Metazoa > Arthropoda > Insecta > Hymenoptera > Formicidae > Odontomachus > Odontomachus brunneus. Next base: position 206,810 of record NW_022639711.1, read on the forward strand.
ATATACAAAGGTTCGACAAAATATAGTAAAATTAGCAAAAACTGATAACCGTGTCACAGACAACGATAAAGTGCTCTCTAAATTTCTCGCAGTGAAATTTCACTCGAGAAGCGGAATGACCTAGTCACGCGAATTTGATTGATTGTTCACTCATACAAACTGAATTTTCCACTCTGAATCGAGTGAAAATACTGAAAAAAAGAATACTTGAACATTTATTTGTAGAATACAAAGTTTACTCATAGAGAAATGAACTTTACTTTTCACAGAAATAAATTTTATGTCCCACAAATAAATTTTCAAATATTTTTTTCTCAGTGTAATTATCTCAGTATTAATAAAATCTTAATTATTAGTAAATCTTATTATATTAATAAGGTTCTGATTGCCACGCTGTGCTACACAACTTATCAGGACCAGATAACATCACTTTGTAGAAACTAGATAACTGATTAGGATGCACTTATTCTAAACCATGGGATAAGTTTCTAGTCACTCACCCTAATTGACTGAAATATTCAGTCAGAATTTACTTTAAGCTTGAGTGAAACACTTACTCTTAGAAATATTTTCATTATTGTTTCAAGTATAAATACCATCATTTTTCACTCGTTTTCAGTGAGATTCCACCGCCAGAAATTTAAAGAGTGTATCACCACTCACGGCAGCCCAGCGAAACCAATATCGACCGTTGCGCGTTTTTCCACTCTTATCCGTCGACGTAACGCGTGCTTCATTGAAGCAAACATCTCCGAAAGCCGGAATGTTAATCGTTAGGTGTTTGCACGAAACGGCGAGAGTGAGTCACGTGTCTCGGCGAGGCCATTAGTTGTCGTGCAGTTCTGATCGGTTAAGAGCACGCACACTCTTGGTCCTTTTTCTTTCATCGAGTGCTATCTGCCGGACGGGTGCGCGCACCAGCAATGAAGAGGCACTTACGATTAGGTCGCTGGAAGGTCCACTTACGCGATGGTCCACTAAAAGTTGGCACTGCCCGTAAATCGACCATGACCAGCGGCCGCGCGGTCGCTCTTGCTCGGGAATCTCTTCCTTTTGCTCTCTTTCTCTCTGTCTCTTGTCTAGACACGTCGCAGATAACGAACGACCCGATAACGAGCACGTTGTCCCCGGAGAAACGTTTTTCCAGCCTTTGTCACGTTTATCTGTGAAATTAGTCTCGAGACTCTCCAAAAAAATCACCAATATCTCGAGGTATGACGCGGCCGAGAATCAAAGCGCGCGCGGTGAATCGCTGAAGCGATAAAACAAATGGAAACGGACGACTGGCGATCCTACGACGACCGCCCGTCGCGTGCGAAGTGTCTCGGCATGAGTAAGATTGAAATAAAAGTAAAGTGGAAGAATTGAACGAAGTAAGAGAAAGAGAGAACTAAAGATATTGCGAAACGCGCGAGACAATCGAATTTTGTTGGACGCGCGCATTCCGCGCTCTGAAATTTTCCAAACTGCCATTGAACTGCTTCGAAATGTTCACGCGCTTGCGTTTAATTCAGTAAGCTCCTTAGAAAACTGCATGTAACGAATTTTCGTTACTTTGTTTTTCACCACTATATTTGGATGATAATTTCTCACACATACACACACACACATTTTCGTCCTCCTTCACGATAGTAACGTCCACCGAAACACTTTATATTCTCTTTTTTCTTAAAATTTATTTGCATAGTGAAAACAACATGTGCGATAACATAGTCAAAATTAGAAAGGACAAAGTAAAGAGATGGAATAATCCATCCTAATTCCCGCCGAAAGAATGGAAATGAATGGTAATGTATTTGCTTTGTTAATGTATTTGCTTTGTTGGTAAAACACATAGATTACGTCTTGTTGAAACATTGGCGTTCTCTATATATTTTCAAAATTACGATTACGGTATTACAATCGCTACATTTCAACGCTATAGTCCTTCCGATAAAACATATGTGTGTAATTGCGTCTCGGTGAAGTTGAATGGGAGGAATGCCGTTTCCTGATTGATCCTCGTTGCGAGCAGCAAGATAATATAATCGCGCGTCGATTTAGTGAATTGGACACCGCACTTTCCGAGAATTACTTCGCGGCAAGGTGTGTAAATACAATTAGGGCAACGATTAGCCGGCAGCCGACGTAACGTCCACGCGAGATGGGATCGACAAAGCGCGAAGTTCCGCGCGGACTTGACTCGCCGGGGCTCGTTCGCGCGATCGCCGATCGTAGATAACAATTAGCGTGAGCGAGCGAGCGATTAATCATTTCGCGTTGACCACGGCTGTATTATCAGGTCCCGAACTATGTAAACTCGAGCGAGCCGTGAGTCGCGCGCGACGCTGCTTGGAAAACGCGAAGCAGCACCGTGATTTCTATCGCGTTCTCTCCCTTTATCGTTCACTAGCCTCTCCTCGAGATCTGCTCTCCCACATTATCCGTCCTCCGATTGCACCTTTATTAACGACGTGGTCACTCATGCGCGTCGGCGAACGATCTGTATAATCGGTCGTAAACACGAAGACACGGGGATTAACGTGAGGCACCTATTACCGTATAATCTTCGAGAAGACGCGAAATATCATCTTGAGATTTCGGACGCGCTGCATGTTTATAAACTAATTATTCTTCCCGAGCCACTGACGGCGTGTGGCGTCGCGAGGCAGAAGATAACCCGCGAGTTGTTGTTGTTGTTGCTGTTGTTCGCGCTTCCATTTGCCTCCGAAGAGCAGTGGGTGGGCGCCACTGATTTATCCCCGTTTTAGAGGGGACGGCTGTTGCAATCGCCGCCGCGAAGCGCCTTGTCCTCGTATTAAAATTCTTAATGACGATATCGGCCAATATGGTGACATCGGGTCGGCGAACTCGGCCTTAATGGATTCCTCGAATTCGGCTCGCATGATTAATTTCGCATCGACGCGCGACGATTGCAACGGCGACAAAACCGAGAAACAACAACGTATCGTGGCTTCGATTCGGATTTCCCAGCGGCTCATCTGGGAACACTTATCGCGTAATTATCCTGCTCGCAGCTCGTCTATTCGTCAATATCGCACATCTCTTCGATGATCCTGTTCGACTTGTCGGTTTAAAAATTTTATAAGTTCTTTTTTAAACTAGTTCTATTTATCGACCGTCTGTTAAATTAACGCATCGTACGCGAAAAAGAAAAGATTTTACTGCCGTTGCTAATTGTAATTTACTGAAAATGTATTTGTTGGTTGTGCTCATAGACGTAGATAATCGATTATTAATAATCTGCCCTCACCATGGAGTGGAGAGTTAATCCTTTGAAGCACACATTGAGGGAAAAATTATCTTAAAATCAACAAATATTTTTTTGATGGGTGCATTAACATATTTACTTAAATTTAAATTCTCTTTATTTAAGTCAAATATTGTTGATCTGATTTAAGTAAACAATATTTCATATATTCAAAGAAATATTTGTTGATTTTTAAATAATTTTCCCCTCAGTGCAGGACCTTAAAAATTCGAATTCTAATAAAGTATTCATTCTATTCTCTATTCTATTCCTACTTTCTTACTTTTACAGAATAAGGGTGGTTTGACTGTGCAACAAAATGTTTCCATCGCATAGGTGGAGCGGTGGTTTCGTTGCGAGATCACTATGCCTAAAACAATGATTTAATTCTAACAGATAATCTCACGAGTGAAAACACTGCGTTCCAAAGGGTTAAATAAGAATATCGAATATCCGGATGGAGCGTGTGGTTATGCGTGTGGCCGAAGAAAGGAGGCGAAACGTTGCAAAGCATCGGGAAAGCGCGAGTTAGGCGAGAAAGAGAAAAAGAAAGGAGAGGAAAGGGAGAGCGGAGGGCAAATGATGAAAGAGGGGGCGGACGTATATCGCGTGCGGGATAATCAACGCGAGGCAACATTAATTATCGTTATCGGGGTCTGCCGAAGCGTCGTGCAACGAGAACGCGTAGCAGCGTGCGCGCGGGAGAGAGAACGCGTGAGTTACGCACGCACAGGGCTCAAAAGGGCCGACACCGCCGCGGCTCATACGCGTGCAATGCGTGCACCCGAGCGCGAGCGCATAGTGGCTGTACACACGTGAGATGCAACGTGCGATACGCGCCGTTGCTTACGAGTCCGTTTGCTGCGGATTATGCGCGTCGTGGGTGGACACAGATGTCGATTACCATACGCGAATTCCGGTCCCGAGACGCGAAGTCGTCGCGCGGGTTCTCGCCCTTCTCGTGCTACGCTCAGAAAAATTTTGCACCTGCACAACCGCATTTTCATTTACTTCGCGCACACTGAGTGTATAAAATACGATAAATATTCAAGATATATAAATAAATGGGTTATAACATTTTATAGCACTGCATGATTTGTGCTTGGCTCTTGAAGGCTTATTTATTTTGTGTCTTGTTTGTTTTTCATCACAGCTTTTTTAATTTTTTTCATAACGACAAATATTGCCATATATAGGATATATTTATTATGTTAAATGGATTTCTTTTGCAGGATGTATCTGTCTCGTATATTAATGAGTAATATTCTAATGCATTAAAAAGAAAGTTCTTTTTAATTTTACTATGTTCTTAATGCGAGAATACATTGTCTATCTTGTTGAAGAGCATAGTACATTTCTCTGGAAATATAGCAAATTTTTTAATAGCATATTTCAGTTTCTAGAATATAAATAATGCAATACAAAGTGAAACAATAATAAATTACTGCAGAATATCGATCTAACTCCCGGCTAGAAAACTCTGCAATTATTTTTACTATAAAATTCTTCCCATGTAGAGAAAAGAATATGGAATAGAATCGAGTCTGGTGTAAGAGAAGAAGTAAATCGCGCGGGCTTGGAAACGTTAATACACTGAATGAAAAAGCAATAAGTTAAAGTCACGTTCCGCGAACGTTTCTCAACCGGACAAGCAATCGAGAAACGCCGTTTTAATTATCGAACTATGACTTTCTAGTAGGCCGGCTTCGCTTTTAACAATGCGCTTATCCACCGGAATACTCCTCCCGGAATACTGCGAGAAACGCTAGTGGCGTGTCCGACTGCCACTGACAAGTAACAACGCAAAAAGTTCGGCCGATGTGGCGCGATCGGCCGCGAGTAATTACGCGTCGCGGTTTTAGCGAAGCAATTAAAACTCGCTCTAAATTGTCCTTCGATCGCGTCGTCAGTGTCTCGTGACCGCAAACGCAGCGTTCACCTTGTCATTTGATAGCTTGCTTTTTTAGACTTTAGACTGGAATAAAGGTCTCTGTGCTTTTGTTGATTTGTACACGGAAAAAAAGGATTTCTCTGTCGCAGCTAATCACGATTTGCTGAAAGTACATTTGTTGCTGTAACTAGAAATTTGCTGTTGTAAAGTCTGGCTACTATTTCCATTAAATCAGCTAAATGTATATTTGTATATATGTGCCTATTGGCAGCTGTACTTTTAGACATCCATATTTTATACAAGGAGATTTAACTATCACAGATTCTCGCTGCCGCAGCTAATTCTTTCTTTCCGTGATATTGGCGCAGTGGAAGTTGTACTATAATCAACGAGACATTTTGTGTCTCTCTCATAGTTACAATTTACACAGATACTTGCGTGACAAATTGAGATTGCCTTAACGTCTATAGGTTCTCGCCAACTTTTTCGCGCACCGTTATCAAATTGGGACGCATTCTTCAACGAAGAAAAATGCCCTTTGTCGTTCTCTCTCGCTCGTGTTTTGTCTGTCGCAGAAAGGCGAACGGATGGGTTATCAGAGGCAAGTGGAGTCATTTGTCTGGAACGATAAAGTTACGATTCGTCCGTCCGTCCGTCGTGGGTCGCGATCCGCCGCGATGACCACTTAAACGCCCAAATGGACTCAACTTTATGCACGAAGATAATTTCATAATGATTTACTGACCGTACCGTCGAAAAGCTCGCAGTCCATTGAACTTTCTTCCGTCGTGACGCGATAAAAGCGCGTTGCTGCACCACTACGTGTCACAATAACGGTTCACTGATTAGTCGGAGAACACGCGGCCGTTCACTGAGAAATTTAATTCACGAAATATAGAAGAACGTAGAAACAAATTAGAAATAAAAATTGACATTATGTTTTCCAATAGTATAAAGCCTGATCTACAATATGCTCTTTGCTTCCTGCTTCTTTCTCTTTATCTCTCTCTGACTCAAACCTTAAACTTTAAGCCAGAAAAAGATAAAAGACAAGAAACAGAACGCAAAAAGCATATTATAGATCAGGCTTAAAGCTTAATCTACAATGTATTATTTGCTTCTTGTTTCTTTTTCTTTATCTCTTTCTGACTCACAACTTAAGCCTTCAGCCTGATCTACAATATGCTCTTTGCATTCTGTTTCTTGTCTTCTGCCTTTTTCTGGCTTAAAGTTTAAGATTTGAGTCAGAAAGAGATAAAGAGAAAGAAGCAGGAAGCAAAGAGCATATTGTAGATCAGGCTTTCAACTAAAAAAGGACAGAGAACAAGAAACAGGAAGCAAACAGTACATTGTAGATTAGGCTTAAGAAATATACCTCAGATACCTCAGAAAACAGTTTTGTAATACATAGATTAGTGGTACACAGGTTTACACATTATATTGATATTTATATTGTAGGAATCGTAAGAATATATTACACAGTTTTTTCACGTACGTGATAAAACCACGCACCGCGCGCGCGGCGACGCAAACCGAGAATTACCTTCTACGAGTGTATCAATCGAATGTAATTGCACGCGGACGATCAGTCGCAGACTTTTCATTTCCGTCGGATCGCGGTCGACCGAGAATACTAATCGAATTCGACATACCTTTCGGATTGGTACGACGTACAGGCGCCCTTTTACTCGTCTCTCCTTCTTGCCAGTGACAATTATCGCAATTGCGTGCTCCGCGTGTCACCGTACGTGGAACTTTCCTCGTGATCGAGGCACGTAAACGCCATTTCTGGTCGCTGAAATCGATGGAAGAAACGCGTTGAAATAACCGTCCTTGATACTCCGCGAACAAGCTTTTTCTTGTTCGGTGTCGTATATCGTTCGATCGCACGTCGATCTCTCATATTTCAGAGAAAATAGAAATTTTTCATATAGCGTCAAATTATGTGAAACTTTTTGTTGCCCAGTTTTTCCGTCGCACAGCGAAATAGTCGAATCACGAAATAGTTGAATGAGAGGAGAGTGTCCCGCGTTTGATTAGGCAAACCAACTATTATCGACACGAGCGCGTTACAGCTCGTCAACGTCCGGGTAATAACCGTCGTGTCGTAAAAACGAACCGCAGCCCGAGTTACACGTGTTTCCGCGAACTTGCGGATAAAGTAAAAGGCCGTAAAACACACCGAGCACGGCGATTAACGAGAGGCGTAGGGACAAAAAAAGGAAACGTCAAACAAAAGCACGTGCGAATCGATGGTCGACCGCGTGCTGAGAGAGAACGCTAGGCAGAAATAATAAAATAATAAACGCGGTCGCACGTATGTAAATCTCAATGAGTCCCATTAGCTCGACTTTCAGCGCAATAATTTGAGCGTACATTATAAGAGTAGTGATAATGTAAGAATAATAATCACGTAGTAAAAGCCCTCATATGTTTCTTCTCGCTCACGACAAGACGGGGATTAGCATAAACGCAACTGCGACGGAGAAATCAAGATAGATGTCGTTACGCTAATTTCAACGCGCGCCAAACAATCTTTACACGCGCTTTACACGCGAACGGACGGGCCGATTTCGAAACGTGCGCGCGCTCAGCGAAGCTTCGGTCGAAATTAGGCACAAGGACGTATCTCGTTAGACAGACATTGTTCGTCCATTATCGATTCCCCCCGAAATTAGCATAAGTCCGTCGGTAGAGAAACAGGAAGAATTGGTATTCGCGCGATTCCAATCCGACAAATTATTCACGAAATTGAGATAACGCGCTTTTTTACCATTTGCCGCCGCGTTTATTGGCGGAATATCGTAATAATGAATACGGCAATTATTTGTGAAAACTTCGATTTTCTCACACACAATAGCGTGCTTATCTCGTCGGGTATCAGCTGGAGCATATTTTGAATGAACATTACTCTATTCTCTCAGTAACTTTCCCAGAATCGTTAAAACAATTTTCCAACTTCGAAAAGTCGCTCTCCGAAAATGGATGTAGTGTTAGGCCCGATCTACAATAGATGGAGTAAGGAGTAGGAGTAGGAGTAAGACGAAATGGAAATAACTTATACTTACTCCCTTACTTCAGCTCTTACTACTTAATTCAGGCTTACTCCATGTATACGGGCAAACTTTTATTGGAGTAAGGGAAATAAAGCCCGATCTACAATAGATAAAGTAAGAAGTAGAAGTAGAAATAGAAATAATTTATTTCGCTTATTCCCTTACTTCAATAAAAGTTTGTCTGTCTACATCATATGAAGTAAGCCTGAATTAAGTAGTAAGAGTTGGAGTAAGGAGCTGGAGTAAGGGAGTAAACGAAATAAATTATTTCCATTTCGTCTTATTCCTACTCCTTACTCCATCTATTGTAGATCGGGTCTAATTATTTCCATTTCGTCTTACTCCTACTTCTACTCCTTACTCCATCTACTGTAGATGGGATCTTAGTGTTGGTAACAAGGCCGCTTTCTGGCGCACGCGTACTAGGACCTATCTTGCGCATGCGCTAGAAGCGTCCGTCCATCCGTCACACACGCTGTTAGTTGCACGAGCGCGCGTTATCACCGTGGTTGATGTATTTGCCAAGGTTATGAAACCGTACCGCCTTTATTAAAAGAATGTAAAAAGAATAACGGCCGCTCGTCATTGTATCTAATTGTCTGCGGTAATGACTAGGTGCAGCGACCGGCGTGGTACACTAAAAGCTATCCGTCCGTTAAATGGAACTGCGTAAAACGGCAACAAAACAGAGCGCCGAGTTATTTCTGGTCGACAAATGGCAGCCCAATTCCGCTATGAACGCCCTTCTCTCAAAAATGCATTCTCGCGAACAAGAGAACGCTGTTGTTTTCCGAGCAACGGTAAATCGTAGTCGAAGTTATGTAACCATTTTTCCGCTCGCGCATTTCCTTCTTCCTTTTCGGAGAAATTGGGAAATTAATGTCAAATCTAGGTGCAGTATGGGAGATCGGGGCTAGATGTCCCATGTTTCAGAATTTCCAAGTTACAACTTCTCAGACAACTGACTGTTGCAACTGATTGTACAAACATAATAAAGTGTTAATGCCTGCCACGATCCTGTTAACCGTGTGTTTTTTTTGTAATAACCAAAATATGAACATGCAGCAACGCGGCCATCTAACCGGGTTAGTAATGTAGGGTAAAGAAAACCACATATAAAATATGTATCCTGATTAGTAGTTCGCAAGAAGCCTCCATAGCCCTCCTGCTGACCTTTAATTATGAGCCAACTTTATCTCGTCCGCCCATGTGCTTATTCCAATCGTTTTATGAATGAAAATTGCTTTTATTACTCGAAATCGAGTAGTTTTTGACATTAAAATGAACTCTGCAATTACGTTTTAGCGATTACAAGAAGCAATGAAAAGAAAATACTTGGAAATTTATTTGTGGGATATAAAGTTCATTTCTCTGTGAAATAAACTTTTATTCCCACAAATATCCAAATATTTTTTTCTCAGTGTCCACACACAAAATGTCATGTATTTTTCAAAAATTCTGAAAGACAAATGAAAGCGAATTCGCACGAACGCTCATAACACGACGCGAATAGTAACTTCACGAGAACAGTTCTCGCAGAAATCGAGCAATCTAGAAGAATTCTGGCGAGCTACCAGCGCTAATTGCACTTTGCGGCGAAGTTCGGTTCTCATTACATCGATTCAATATCGATATAACGTACGTCGGTGCGGGGCTGATTACTGTGTGTTTTCTTAACGCGCGACTAGCACGAACATCGGCGCATGGTAATGCAAAAATGTCGATGTGGTATGCGATAAACCGCGCGCGCGGCGGTAATAACTCCGTCGAGTGAATAAATTTAATCGCGCTGCGCGCGTCGCTCATAATTAAAAATATTATAAAAGTCGCGGCGAAAAGAGCTGCACGCGACCAAACCGACATTATACATTTGCATTAATTAATCACGTCTTCGTTCGAAGGAGTGGCCCTCAATTTGACTGAAGTTGCGCCGCGCGTCCGTGGCAGTTACGCTCGATGACGCTTCTATGTCGACTCCACGAGCACCGATCACGAGCTTAGTACGCATTCTTCGCGTCAGCCCTGTGTGCGGTGAATTCAACTCAATTAGATCGCGTAATAGATACGGTAACGCTGGCAAAGTTGAATCACCTGATCGGATTTTTATAAATGTCATAGCCCGAATATAAATATCATTACTATGTGAACACTCACAAGTAAACTTACCCAAAGATATAAGTTTTATTTATTTCTAATTTAGCACAAATGTAGAAATACAAAAAATATTTAGGTCATATTTTTTCATTTTGGTTCACTTGAGTTTTACGGGCAGTTTATAACTTTTTAATGTTCTCACTCCTATCATCAATAAGTATAACAAAAATGCATAAGAAATAAAATTGAATATAAGACGTAGTTAAATAATTTTAACAAAATCGGCATAGCTGAGATACGAATTATTCTAAATTTCTTTAGCCGAGATTCCAACCGAAAGAAATTTCAAATCTGTGCTAAGTTAGTCAAAAATAGTTCGAATCTCGGCCAAACCGAGAAATTGTTTGTATAAATAATTTTTTATGCCAATTTTGTTTGTATAAATAATTTTTCTATGCCAGTTTTGTTAAAATTTTAATTAAAATTGCCGGATTTCGGTTAATAAAATATTTTTTGTACTTCTACATTTGTGCCAAATTAAAAAGAAATCGGAGTGTAACTTTTGGACAGATTTACTTGTCAGTTACTATTATTATCGCGATTATTTTATTGTTATTATTATTCCTTCATATTATGTAACAGAAATTTTTATATATCAGATTATTTTTTCCACGCTGATTCTCCATTTATAGTTCGATATATCAAGGCTTTGTAAAAGTCCAGATTTTTCTTCTATTAATATTTCTTTTAGTGATAATATTAAAATAATTCATATATATATTTTATGTTTTAATATATTTCAAAGTATTCGTTACGGAGAGAAGTTTGTAATAAAAATTATTATAGAATTTTGTAGACATAGATCGACATTCTGCAGTAATTGGTTATCCTTTCATTTGGTATATGCCATTTTATATTTTAGCAACTAAAATGTGCTATGAAATATTTTGCTATGTTTACTTTTTAATATTTTGCGAAATTTACTATGTTCCTTAGCAAGACCTTACTGACAATTTGTAATACAATAAAATTGAAAAGAATTTATATTAAAAAGAAGATATAATATTCTCTTCATAAATCGTTATCGGCCGTTTCCTGTCTTACATTTTTCAGACAATTCTCTAATCAGTTAATTCTCTAATCTTTTAAGTGAATGAAGTTATCAATACAATCCGACAGTCTCTTGACAAACTACTGATGTATCTCTCTACTATTTTTAGTAGAATTACAATTTGATGAGATATATCAGCGTAATCCACGATATATTATTGCTTATTAAATAATAATCAATAACGAGTACCGTTGAAGCCGAGCTATCGAGCTATCGTGATATCTATCGAGATATCGTGATATCTATCGAGATATCTATCGTGGTGTTTATGAAATATATTTCCTCTTTATTATCACGTAAAAGTGGCCATGGTTACGGGATTAATAATCCTCTCGTATATCGGCATTTGCATGGATAGCGAATGCGCGCGCGCTCAATATCCCCCCGCCTTCGTAAAATATCATTTTAGAAGCCGCGCCGGTAATTTGTTTCTTTCAACAAACGCTTTCCCCGATTTCGCGTCTGGCACGCGAAGATGTACGTCAGTACTGTGCTCGCGCGCGCGCATACACACACACATAAACACGTATACGTGTACGTCCACACGCGCGCGTGCATCAGCGAGCTGTCTCGGAACGACGGTATAATTCAATTCCAGGTGGAACTACCTGCCTGACTAGGTACGGCCGCGCGCGGCTCGAACAAGTGGAGGCAAATGAGATCCAGTTAAATTTGAGTTTAGTAAGTTAGCGCAAAGTTGGCGCAACTCCGTGGCCCGTCACGCGGGGCACCGCGCGCCGGCCCGATAGCGTACACGCGGTGTAATTGCAATTAGCATATATCACAGTGGCGTACTCGGGTCTACGAGCTCGCGAGCACGCAAACCCACTGGCGTAGCTCGCGGTTCTGGACGACCCCTGGGCGCGAAAAGTGGAGGCGCGCCACGCGATTCTTTCATCCCGATTCGCAATTCTTTCTCTGACGAATTCTCTTTTCTCCCTCTCTTTCTCTACTCCTCTATCTTAGCTGTTTGAAATCTAGGAAATTTGCATCTTTAAGACATAATTCCTTATATATAGCACTAGTTTTAAATGCAGATTTAAGCTTAAACTCTGTTCTAACAATGCGCCTGATGTGTCTAAATAAGCTTTAAACTTAAACTCAATTTTGCACACTCTAAATTAATTTATTCTAGTTAAATTAAATCCAAACTTAACTGATATAGAAAAGTTGGCTCTTAGTTGCAGGTCAACCTGTAATTATCGATCTCCGAAACGTCCAACTTATCCTTAGGCTTATCCTTCAGACGGATGTGTGAAAAATACGCGAATATAACTGTGACTCGATTGTGACGAACATACCTCGCGTTTTCGATGTCCGTGTTTTCGAGTGTCCCTTCTACCTGGGTGGAAAAACTCGCGATGAGTATCAATTAACGGTAAATCGCACAGGCAGGCAATTCTGTGCACGGGAAAGAAGCACCATTGTAATCTCTGTTCGCGCTGTGTTGCGTCCGCGAAGAGAACGTACGCTTAGGAGGTTAAATTTCATTAAGTCGTTTGATTCCGAAAGAAGATACTGTTGCTCAATAGAAGTGAAGTCCAAATCTCTCACTTCGCGCTTGGAATCGGAGGAGCATCCTGAAAGTCGACCATGTAGTTTCATTTCGAGCATACGTCACCTCCGAGATCCGCGCCGGGATCCCGCGTGGATGCAATAAAATCTCTTCACTGCACGCGATAACGCCGTAAAAAATAATATTCGCGAGCGTCGTCCGCGTTAATACACAGCCAACTGACAGATGTTGGTCCGAGGAGAGAGAGAAAGAGCGTCGAGAGGAGCGCGATTTCGCGAAGTCAATCTACGGCCGGTCCATCCGCATCCCGAGGAGAGACGCACAAAAATGGCGCGCTAACGAAGTAATTACGGTGAGAGCCGTGGCGAATTGTCGGCCGCTCTAACGACGGCCAATTTGTCGGCAGGAGGAAAACGTTTTCGCGGAAGTTTTAATGAAATGTTTTAATCAGTGGCCGCGCTCCGATAATATAAACGCAACGTAATCGTAATTAGCACGCATCGGCCTTATCGGTGAATACACTGGCGTAAGCGCTGTCGGAGCGCTCTCCGAATTTTCAGATACGTCGCTACGGCACGCTGGCTGATCGCGATCGCTCGCGACGCCGTTGCCGTATCGAGAAGGAGAAAGAGAGCAGAAAAATCGAGAGACTCTGCTCCAACGCAACGACACGCCGCGCTTCTGCGATTGGAATTCCACGGGTATATTCGGCCGATTTCCGCATCGACATCGCCGATAAACGTCGCCGATAAACGTCGCCCTTATCGGCGTGTGTGCGGAGTAGGTTGGAATATATTCACTGGTAAATTCGCGCACGAGTAAATTGAATCGCGGCCTCGTTGCATCTCGCGATGATATGAGTTGCCATTAACCGTCGTATCGATTCACGAAGGATGCAGATGTAAATTCAAGCAAATGTTCGACAAGTATTACAGAGATATAATATAGATATAATGTGGATACTGCAGATATAATTGAGATGTGTTATAGATATTTCGCGACATATTTAGCAATATATTCTGTTATTCCAGAAAATATTATACTTTTCTGTTTTTGTTTCTTTAATATAAATTTTTTTCAGTTGTACCATATATCTAGTAGTACAGAAATAGACTATCAGTAAAGTCTATCTTGCTAAGAAACATAATAAATTTCACTAGAAACATAACAAACTAATTTAATAGCACATTTCAGTTCCGAAAATACAAATAACATACTTAGAAAATAACATACATGAGAGGAAAAATAAAATTAAGCAACAAAAATATTTGCTCAATTGATATTAATATACATATTAATATACATATTTACTTATAGTAATATAAAATGTTTTTCGAAATAAAAAAATCTATATTTTCTTAAAACCTTAGCGTGCTTTTCATAAAAGCAATTGTTTATTTTATTTAAATAAAAAAATTTAGATTCAAGTGAATATGTTAGTATTCATCAAATAAATATATATATTTTTTATATTTTTTCTCTTTATGCACATATGAGAAATGGAAGGTCAATAAATTACTGCAGAATATCAATCTAATTCTTGATTACGGAATTCTATGGTAACTTTTATTATATAAAATTTTACCCGTGTAGTACAATAATAATTCATTGCGCATGATTTTGTGAATCATCTAAATTATCCTGAATTAATTCCTGTACAAATACGCGGTTTGAGAGAAAGAGAGAAGAAGAAAAAGGAAAGAGTCTTTCCTCGGAAAAGGCGCTCGAAGTCGATGCCGTTGGCGCGAATAAGTACAAATGTTACTTGCCCGCTTGTTGTATAATTAGCGCGTTATCAGTCGGTCATCTCGCGGAGCGAGTAACTATTTCCAACTAATAGATTCGACCGGAATTTCCAGCGCGTGTGACTATGCATTTTCAGGCTGCTCGTCGCTCCGCGCCTGTCTCGCTCTGGTACCTTTAACTATCTAATAAGTGTCAAGCTACGGCTATATATCGCTGGTTCTTTGTGCGGTGAGGTCTTTATGCCCATTGCGATGCATCGCGTCCATCTACAAAGCAGTTCAGTCATTTACAGACTACACCGTTAACGCGGTCTTCACAATCTTACTATTTTAGCTTTTATTCCACTTTGACATTCTCCGCTCGCGATATATACGGCTGTATAATGTAATAATTACAATAAACCTCTACGTAGCTTACAACTCAGAACCACGTATTTAGTCAGGAAAGTCTCTATCGAAACTCACGAGCGCAGCGCGACGTTCGACACGCTCGCTGATTGCGAGAACGCGAATTAATTTACAGCGACGCGACCGTATTAAGGGTGTCGTCGCGATCCGCGCGTTTTCCGATACGTCCGGTCGCACTTAACGAACCGGCGATAGCCGGCCGACCCTTAAAAAGGCCGATTCGCCGAGTGGCGCGTAGTAAAATTGCGAGCCTGCGAGCAGCTAATTTATAGCGGCGCGTCTTGATTAGAGCAAAGTCGCGCAGGAGATTCGCCGCGAAATTCGCGCGAGACGCCGGTACGTCGTAAACGCCGACGTTTACGGGATTGGTAACGTCGTTCGCAGACGCGTTTCGTGATCGCTTTTCCAGCTCGTGAAGCCAGTGTCAGCTTGTTCCCTCAGCTTGACCCCTCGGCAGTCGAATAACTCAAAGACAATAATTGGACAGTAACTTATAAAATAAATTAACAGGAAAAAATAGAATTTTAGAAGCACGATGAATCCGGGAACATTTCGTATCTCCCTGCACGGAGAAAATATTACGGTTTTTTTTTTTATATAAATTCTTTTCAAATTTGCTACGTTCCTACATGGAGAAAAAAAATATGTGAGAATTAAACAAATATTTGTAGTTTGGATCCGATAACATATATTTATTCAAATCTCTAAACTCTTTCGTTTAAATGGAATAAATGATTGCTTTCATGGAAAGCAATGGTTTTGAGAAAATATATATGGAAAAAAGTTTAGTTAAATTAATCAAATATCTAGTAAAATACGAATAAACCACACACAGAATTCTGTTTGAATTAAAAACTGTTCGAATAATTGCAAGTTCTGTTTAACCAGAAAATCTTGTTGACTTCAACAGAATTCTTGTAGCTTCAATGGGAATTCTGGTTCGTTCATATTTTACAAGACACTTGGTTAATTCAAACGAATATTTTTTCGTGTATATTTTCTCATGTGCAAGAAATGTTTCCTCAAACTAAATATATGTTCATCAGTATAAGAGAGAGAGAGAGAGAGAGAGAGAGAGAGAGAGAGAGAAAGAGAGAAAAAGTAAATATGTCATTAATATCTATCAGACAAATATTTCTTATTTTTTTTAGATATTTTTTTCTTAGTACATTAGTGCAGAAATAGATTGTCAGTAAGATATATCTTGCTAAGGAACATAATAAATTTCTCTAGAAAGAAACATGTTGAAACAAATGTTTCAATAGCACGTTTTAGTTCTCGAAAATATAAACAGCACATATGAAATGAGAGGATAATAAATTACTGCAGAATGCCCGTCTGTTTCAATGGTTACAAAATTCTACAGTAATTTTTACTATAAAATTCTCACCGTGTATGGCTGTGTTCGGAAACACACTGTGTGCACACTACTAGACGATAGATAGCCGTTGGAATGAACGAAATACAAGAATGAGATAAAAAGGAAGAGAGTACTCGAGTGACGTTTCCGATCGCAGCATATGAGTAAGAATTGATAATCTGCGATTTTCTTGGAAATGGAAACTATTATCTTTTTCTCTTACTTTTCTATCTTATCATTTCTGAAAGCTTTAAAAGCCCTTTAAAGAGTCACTCGCTTGATAATCATTGTCGTGGATCCATCGACAATATCTCTGGTATCGGGCCGATCGTAGTAACGTGTCACGAATGTATCAAACGCTAGGAATAAAAGGCTGTGAAGCAGAAAAGGAGAAAGAGCACGATAAGCGATTGTACGCGGTATCACGCGCGCGGAGGGATCGGCTTTTATTGCGGCTAACATTGTATGTATGCTAAACCAACCAACCAACGCGGCGCGGCGCGGCGCCATGTTCGACGAGCGGCAATTATAATTAACAGCAAAACGGGGATGTCGTAAAATGCAATTAAACATTATTACCTCTCGTCTAATGGTCGCTGCGGCCGTGAGCTGCGCACATACGGTCCCACATGCCAACCCGGGCGTCTTCTTGCAAATGCACACGCACACACACACACACACGCGCACGCGCGCGCACGCACAAAATACGCAGGAACAACGCGCGCAACAGTCGCGAAAATGTCGCGTCGCATGCTTACTTTGTTAGGTACCTCTCTCGACGTTGCGCAGTCAATAAAATCGTCAATGCGCGATGCCGTAATTATGCGTATCCGCCTTGCCCGCGCCGAGACGTAAATTACGTTTTTTAGCCGCGCGCACGCGCGAGCGTACGAGGGTTTGACGTGCAACTCCTTCAATTGAAGATCAGGAATTTACAATGGAGCAGACGTTGCAAGCTATTCGCAATGAAGCGCAATTCGCAACGGCGTTATTAGCCACGATGGCGAATGTAAATTCAACCATCGTGGATAACCGACTCTCCTTCGTGTTCGCGAGCGCGCGCGTTCGGCCCGATCTCGCCGCGAAAATATTTCCCCTAAATCGCCGTATTGTACACGCGGCTGGGATTTAATTAAAAATCTCAACGCCCTCGATTGTCAGCGGTTACGTCTATGCGCCTTTGTGGGTATTGTCGGCGGTCTCGTTTTATCGCCGGGTAATTGCTTCGTTTCTTGGGTTTTTTCCACGAAATTGCCCCAACAGAGAGATCGGATCCCGTGATTACGCCGTGTCTTCGCGTAGTAGAGAAGACCCTGTACACTGCACGCTCCGTAAACCGCGACCGTGTTTTACGATACACTCTGTATAATACGGATTCGACGCGGATCGATCGACCAGGGCGAGAGAGGGCAAGGGATTATTGAGTTCACGTGGCTTTTCGTTCGGTACGTCGTTACTGGAGCGTCTCGGTCGCGAGAGAAAGACAGACAGAGAGAGAGAGAGAGAGAGAGAGAGAGAGAGAGAGAAGGAGAGAGAGAAGGGGGGAGAGAGAGAGAGAGAGACGATTGGCCTTAAAAATAGAGACGTTAACAAAATGAGCCGCAACTTGGCAGCTCGACGCTGTTTTTGTCGTGCTCTGTTGAGCGCCACAATGGGGGTTCAACGGAGGAGCGCTCCATAGGACAATGGTCAGTTGATGGTTTTCGTGACCCAGCTGCCCCTCCCGCGCCCCTCCTTTCCCCCTGGTCGGCCCGAAACGAGATATCGGGGACGCCTATCAAGGTATTACGCGTTGAAGAATTAACGCCATTAGTGACTCGACTTTTCTCGGTGGCCCAATCTTGATCCTTTCTCGAGACGGCCGTCTCCGTCGCTAACTCTTTCTCTCTTTCGACGACGACGAATCAGCCGGATTTCTCGCCTCGCGAGCGTTAGGCTCGGGGTATAGATAAACCGAGTTATCCGTGACGCGATGCTCTTTTTTTCTGTTCACCCCCGTGAGTTTTCCTTCCGAAATGAGAGGATGATGATGTCCGTTTGGAATGCAACGCGGCGCGAGATACAATTTTGCACGGATAATATGTGTGTGTGTGTGTGTGTGTGTGTGTGTGTGTGTGTGTGTGTGTGTGTATTTAGAGGTAAGGTTTGAGAAGTTATATCGCGGGTTACTTCGCCCGGCCTCGTTATCTCACCGCAATAAAACACGACCGCTCGCGCTAAAACGATTATTTTCGCATTGCCCGTAGGCGAAATTAGGGAGAAACGGAATATAACCCCGGCCACCGCCACGTGAATCTCTTCCTCGCAGCTGATAGGCGCGATAAATGCTATCGCTGCTCTACAAGCCGCGCGGTTCGATCGTTGTAGCGCACGAAAAAAGGCAATCAACGGTTGTCTCGTTATTGGGTTACGATTATTATCCAGCCGGACAATTAAGGGCAAATCCGGGCATACGGGGGCTCTCCTATGATCGATTGTGCGATATCGTGGATCCAGTTGGCGTCCGTTAAATCGGGATCGGAGCGAAACAGCGCAGCCTTGTAGGCAGATGTGAATTGCGGAAATTAAAAAAAGTAATCGTTAATTATTCCTTGGAAGAAATAAAAATTCTCTCGAGATCGTCGCGCCTCTCGCGTACTCGGATCTTCAACGTCTCCTACAAGAATTTCTCTGAAGCTATTACCTCGTCACAGTTACATTCAAGTAAAAGATATTGAACTTCTAATCACTGCTGCTCTACCGTAAATCGCGGCGTGCCGCATTTCCTCTTCCGATTCGACGCGGCTCTTCGATTCTCCGAGGAGGGACTCGCAGTTTCCGGTATCGTTGTTCGAATGTCCATCGCATCCGGCGGCCGAGACGAAAAGGACACGCGCGTTCTTTTCCTTGCCTCCTCTTTACTCTTCTCTCCCTGCGCGTCGTGAGAGAAGTTGCACAGCGAAGAGGAGAGGAGAGGAGAGGCAACGGCGGCGGCGGCGGCAGCGATGACGCCAGCAGGAGAAGGAGACGCTGAAAGGGCAGAGATGCTGAACAGTGCTCATTGGACGGTTGCATCTTATGCGCCGGTCCGGCCCCTCCTGTAATTGGTCGCCACTCAATTGCCGCTCATTAGGTAACTGCCCGTTTTTTGCGCCGGCTTTGCGCGACCACGGTCCGGAGGTGGAAGAGAGAACGCGATGAGGAGAGATGAAAAATGAAAGGAACAAAAAAATAAGAGGGCAACCTATCCCCGCGCGCGTCGTCCTTCGCGCTCGTACGTGATAGAACACCCCGGTATTACCGGCACAAAGTGCAGTTGCAGTTGCGCCGACTTCGCGAGATAATGATCACGCGCAGCAAGAAGAAGACCGGGAAACGGAGAGACCCGGTACGGTTACGGAAAGAGGAGCAGCGATTCCGCTTCACGCCGGGATCCCCTCGATCAATGTGGAAGCGTTAGAAATGCGCTCGAGATCGCGGCGGCCGAGTCGTAACTGCAGTCGCAATCACGCAGTCGTGATAATTTGCTCTTTGAATTTTCCCGAGTGAAACCACCCGAGAAGCGAAGTGACTGCCGACTCACTCGAACTCGAGTGACGTTCTACTCATAGAATAAATTATTCACCGTAAATTGTCGAGTTTTCATTCGAAATTGAAGAGTACGATACATTTTGTTTCGTATAAGAACAAATTCGCTCCAAAAGACAACCTTCACAAGTGAATGAAGGATTCGCTCAATAACACAACACAAATAAATAGAAAAAGTATTTTTTATTGTTTTAACTTCATGAAAAAAAAAATTTTCTATTTATTTGTGCTAGTTTTCTTTTTATTCAAGTAGAAAGGCACAATAATATAGGCAATTACCCTATTCTTTGGTTCTATAGTTACCTTTAAGATTCTCCCGTGCAAAGAGATGAGAGAAATGTCGATATTTTTATTGGCTAAATAACGTCCGACAGGTAAATGTCAGTCCGCCACAGTTTCTGTGAAAACTTAATGAACGCGTCAAAAATATAGGGAGATTGTTGAGGACGTGAGACTGGAATCGATTCTTCTCTCTCTCTCTCTCTCTCTCTCTCTCTCTCTGTCTCTCTGTCTCTCTCTCTTTCTTTCTCCTTCGTCATTCTTCAATGAGTCCGCACTCACACCGAGGAACATTAGATTAGCGCTGGATGACAGGTCGGCCGTTCTTTGTCTACACTGGGCAGGCTAACTCCGGCCCTCTTTTTATATCGTGAAATTAGTTGGCCGCGGTTTCCGGTCCCGGCTTCTTCGTCGTGCGTCCTCGACCATCATTAAGCCGGCCAGGGGACCAAATTTTCGACCACGCTAGAACGCCTCCGCGATCTCGGCATCCGCGATCACAGCCCCCGTTCAACAAGTACGCGAAACGAAATGTCGCGGTGCGTTTTTAACGCTCAGACGCTCGAGGTCGATGTGCACTTGGTCGTTTCGGCAGAGGATCTCCGCTGAACAGACGATCCCACGTGGATAAGAAAAAAAATACAATTAAGAGTTCCGAATAAAATAGATAAAGTAAGTGGAAATTCCGAGAACATGATGTATAAACTAAAATGACGACTCACGATGACTCATCTACAGAAACGCGTCTTAATAAAACCTTACACAGCGCTTAAAAGTGTAAGATATTACTCCTTTCTTCCGAGCTATCGATTATCCCGATTCGTTCATAATTTACTGGTTTTATAACGCGAAGTCGCATTAATGCATATTAACGCATGAAGTGTAAAATGTGACAGAGAGTGTGGTAGGGAAGGAGAGAAGGAGAGGAGGCAGTAAAGCGCGTGTTCAAACGATGCCGCAGCTCAAAATGCATAAACAAGCGCGTAAATCCGCACGAGATTTGCATAAATGCATGTGCATTTAAACGCGGCTTCAGTAAATACATCATTAGCGTCGTATACTATATTTTATAGATCGACGTTCCACGTGTGCGCTCGGACGTGCGTGTGCTGGCAACTACATTATCATATTTAAACGGCTGTTTGACGTTTCGAGAGTTCCGTTCGCGGTCGCGCGGGTTGTCGAAAAACCCGTTTCGATAAATTTGCGACTATACGCGCGTGTAGGCAGATCCTACGAGCGCGATGTACGCGAGTATCGATGTCTCGTGTAACATCAAATTATGTGTTTATGCATCGGCAGTCCGTCCCAGATGGACGGGCCGAAATACGACGGAGGACGTAAACGTCTCTGGGTCTTACAAGTCCCCGCAACTTTACACGAACGCTCCTTCTTATTTTCTGTACGGAAACAATATTATAGTCTTTCCTTTTTTCGTATAAATTCTTTTCAATTTTACTACGTTCTTAATGGTCAATTATGACTAATTATTCAAGAATTATTCATAGTTATTTTTCAATCACGGTAGATCACGTAATAATTAATCGTCGACATTAAGAAACAAACTTCTGACATTATTTAGGTTACATAAGATTAAAAGTTCTAAAAGTCTCATTGACAGAAAGAGATCGATTGCAAAGCGCAACTTGCTCAGAGACGAGCCTTGTGAAACCCGTATCGAGTTCAAAGAGAGAGTCACTCGTATAAGTTATTTCTACAAAGTATATATTTCAAATTTATCGTTATGTCATAATAATCTCCCACCAGTAAACCGCAATTCCATTCAGTCTTCGTTATCGACTTCGCTCTTATAGCTCTCGCTCCAATATTTCGCATTGAAGAGAAACCTCATTACGGGCAATCGCGCGCGAATTACGACACGCGCTTCGCCAATAATTAATAGTACAGCACTCACGAGGCTCTCGGCGGCTGGACAGCCTACCGCTGGATTTCGCAAACGTCCACAAGGTAACGCGATCGACGATAATGACGGTATTTCGCCGCGCGACAGACATCGCGGTTTACAGGCCGGTAGGGAGGAAGGGAGGGACGGAGGGAGACTTATGCGACGAATTTATCGCCATTATTATTGTTATTATCCGCCTCCCGAGCCCGCTGGGAGTTTCTTTCTCTCTGGTGGATGCGGCCGGTCGTAATCGCGCGCGAACTAATTGCCGGCGAGGCTCGTTACCGGACGCGGTTTCCTCGCGAGACCCGGCGATTGTCACCGGCCGGCACCGACAACGGCTCGTAACGGGCCCCGGCGCCTTGTTCCTGATTGGCCGTAAACGATCGTTACTGAAATTACGCGCGGCCGCGACGCGCCTCGTCAGACATCCGCGGCAACGCAACATTGAGTATTTATCGTCGGTGCGCGAATCGGGACCGCGGCTCTCGAGTCGTGTCGTTAGGACGCTCAGATTTGTTCGGCACGGATTTGTGCAACGGTGAGCTCCGCCGGTCGCACAAATCGCATAAATCGTATGAATCGCGTGTAGCAACTGCTACCGTTCGTTTCGCCGCCTTGTCGTGGCCTTGCGGCCATCTCGCCGCATTTCCCCGTCCTCCTTCTTACGACACGTGAAGAAGTTCGTTAAGTCGGAGACACCCTGTGTATCTTGTGCACATCCCGAGGCGTCTCAATGCCGACGGTACAGGTGGATAATATTGTGTGACGAGGGTGTAGCTAGCTCGTTTCCTGTCACACGATTAAGCGCACGTGCGTCGAGAGAAACACCGCGGCTTCAGCAGGTGTCCTCCCGCACGTTTCGGGGGAAACACGACGCTCGCTCTCTCTCTCTCTCTCTTTCTCTCTCTCTCTCTCTCTCTCTCTCTCTCTCTCTCTCTCTCTCTCTCTTGTGATTATCTCAAAAGGAATAATCGAAACTTTAGGCCCACATTACACTGAGAAAAATATACATTTCTTTTGTAAGATACAAAGTTTATTTCACAGAAGTAAATCTTATCTCGCAGGAATGAATTTTATTTGAACAATATAGAAATAAAATTTTAACTCGGAGGTCTACATTCGATACATGACAAATTATTATCGACGAATCATTTTATGAATGTTTATTCGATCAAATATATTTTGTCGAGTCGATACATTCCACACGAATTTTTTTCTATTGTCCTGCTTCTACTTTACGATTAATCGTTCATTCATTATGAAGCGTTAAATCTTTGATTTCGTCAACGTGTCATGATTGTAATCGCTTCTGAAACGAAAGAGTCATCTGATGCTTCTTTATTTTTCACGATAGTTCATTACACCGCGACACGACGTTTCTTTTCGTCCTGGATAAAAGATCGGAACTGTCGATGCACCACCTCGTTACGCATATGAATCGCATATGAATAAATATATAAAACGAGATACACGAAACGTGCTAATATCGTAGACGTTATAAGTTGACGAGCGTAACGCGTGTCCGTGCCCGCATCGGCCGAGTTCCCTAATCGAAAATCGACACGTCGAAGAGAGCGAAGCGGGGAGTTTTCAAACGCGACGCAGAGGCAATGTCCCGCAAGTGCAACGAAGTGGAACGATAAAAGTGCGCTGACGAGAGGAGCGGTAGAGAGAGAGAGAAAGAACAAGAGAGAGAGAGAGAGAGAGAGAGAGAGAGAGAGAGAGAGAGAGAGAGAGAGAGAGAGATCGGTGAGTGAACGAGCGAAAGAGAGAGAAGGTGAAGGGAGGCGAGGAGACGTCAGGTCCCTGTTAATAACCGTTATGGACGAGATGTATAGCGAGCTACATAATTACAGGTTTGGATACATTGCTTACTGGCCGGTGCACCCGAGCACGCCCTCTGTTCTCCTTCATTAAGACCGCTGTAGACGGTAGCCGCCTGTTACTCCTCCAGCTACATCCTCGGCTTCCTCCTCCTGCTGCCTCTGTCACTCTTTCTTTCTCGCTCCTGCCTGTATCCTTTTAGTCTCCCGTCTTCGAGAAGCGAAGGAAAGTAATAAGCAGAGAAGTGCGAAATTCGCGGAAATTGATCGTTCCCCGCACTTGCAACGAACTTGCGTCCTCGGTGTATGTGCTCGTATGTATGTATATGTGTATGTGTGTGTGTGTGTGTGTGTGTGTGTGTGTGTATGGTAAGGTAAATTCGCTGATGCATCGGACCTTAATAGGAGCTATTCAAATTTGCACCTTACGCCGTCTGCCTCTCGTATGTTGTCAATCGATTTTATGGATTTACTCCTTTCGCTTGGTTGAATGAGTTCAACCATTAAAACAGTCGCACATTTAAAGTCTTTATCCATTTCTCTCTCTCTCTCTCTCTCTCTCTCTCTCTCTCTCTCTCTCTCTCTCTCT
>NW_022639711.1:233377-239486 GCF_010583005.1 Odontomachus brunneus
TCTCTCTCTCTCTCTCGTAGATTCTTGTGGATATCTTCGTAAAGCTACATTCTGAAAAAAAGATTGCTTGTCGTAAACGTAAACACAGAGATAACTCGACGATCTTCCTTCTCGAATCATAACGATGCAACGCGAGATTTCTAGGACTGGCCGACCATCGCGATTTCCGACGGCGAAGGGTTCGCGACTCCGGCAGGGTAGAGGAGAGAGCAGGGAAGGGTAGGAGAGATTCTCTTAGGGCTGGGAGTCGGCGCGGTCCGTGGGCGACGTTTAGACCCTGAACGTGATGATACGAAATCGTCGGAGACCCGAAAAGGAAGCGGCTGCCTATTAATAAGAAACCCGCGTATCTCAGCGTCGTTTTCCATGCGGATCGATTACCGATCTGGCCCGAGGAGGAGGCTGCGGACGCCATTCCCTCCTCCACCTCCCCCGCCGCCTCGATCCTCATTCCCCTCTCATTCCCTCCATGATCCCGCGGGGACTATCATTTGTTAAGCTGGACAACTTAGTCCCGTCATTACGAGCAATCACACTTGATTATTTTTGTCTACAGAGTTGTGCGCCACCCTATACACTTCTCTAGAGATGATCGCTCGGGTCGAGCCCGCGAGACAAAGAAAGAGAGAAAGGCAAGAGAGAGAAGAATGAGTGACGGGGGGATATCGCAACAAGAAAAGGGAGGAAGGGAAGGATCGCGCGAGGAGATCGGACGATCGAGCGCCCATTTCCGCTTGATTGCCGGTATGTGTGCTGGGCGAATCAGGGTGATTTCGTGTGCGTACGGGCGCGCAAATCCAAATTGGAGAATTAGGCGTCGGAAATTATTCGGCGAGAGAATCGATCGGCGAACGGGCAGAAGGGCTGGAGGAGGAGAGGAGAGGTCATTTGAGAGGGTAACGATGCTTTCGATCCGGCGATCGCCGCTGGGATGTCTGCCGCGTCTGTCGGGTGCGATTTCGCGTTATTGTCCGAACATATTGTCTCCATTAACCCTGGAAATGCAGCGTGGGTGATTTTTACTCATGCTGAAAGCCTCTAAGCTTCCCCCCTACGAGAGTAGAACATTTTATAGTAAAAATCACTGTACAATTTAGTAAAGAAACAGCAAAATCAAAAAGAATTTATATGAAAAAAAAACTTTTTTCCATGTGATATTCAAAATTCATATATAATATTATTTTTACTTCAATCATCTACTGTGAAATGGACATCACTGTTTTATATTATTTGAATGAGTACTTATTTCTGTCTTTAATCATATAAATTTTATTTGCCTTTCTAGTACGAGTAAATGTTACTCAACCAACCTTTTTAAGTTTAAGTCCCGCAGATTAAAGTTAAAAGAGAGGCATCTTTCTTGCTTATATCCCTTCGTTTTCGAACGAATGAACAGATGTGCGAAAACATTCTTGTAAGCTTGCAAATTGGAAGATTAACAAAGCAAGCAAGCGAAGGTCTTCGACTGGCATACCACATGGGTAACACATCCTGGGAGAATACTTTCGCAAATGGAACTTGCGATTGCGCGTTGACAACAATTATGAGCGGACGCACGATAATAACAAAAGCCGGTTGTGAGAGTTAAGTAATAGACCGTAACGAGATAATTGCCGTGACGCGACGAGAAGAATACGGGAAAAAGCGCTCGCACTCTCGGCCGCGAACAAGGCATTAACTTTTACGCGCATAATAATCTCGTAACAGCGAGCCGGCGAGCGTTATGCGTCACGATAAGTACGAAAGGAATGTCGGGAGCGCCCGCGATCAAACGTCCACGAGCGGGCCGCGCACTTGGCTCTCGCGCAATTATCACATCGTTAAATATAATTAACGTTATCGGGGTCGGAGATACGCGTAATGTTAGAGCATCGTATGAGCGTGTGTTAAGGCGAATTCGCGCGCCGAGTGACGCAAGGCGAAAGAAGCACGGTGGAGCGACGTCCCCGTGAAATTCCGTGTGGATGACTTTCGTTCAACGTCGCAACATGCTGATCCTTAAGCTCTACCGTTTCAAGTCAGTGTGTATTTTATGGTCGCTTCATCGAACTATAAATGTCAAATTCCTTCTTTCAATTTTTCTTCCTGCACTGAAAGAAAGATTTAGTTGACGAAATCAAAATTTGATTAAAACAAAATCAACCAAATGTTTGGTAATTACAACCAAAAAATTTAATTGTCATTATTTTGCTTTGCTTAGTAACAAATATATTACTAAAAAATTTATGGAAAATAATGGCAACTAAATTTTTTAGTTGCTATTATCAAATATTTGGTTGATCTCATATTAGCCAAATTTTGATCCGGTGTATCAAATTTACGTTTCGATGACAAAATTCTTTTTTGCAGTGTGAAATTTGCTATATTCCTTAGCAAAACAGATCTTACTAACAGTTTACTCTTTCCTGCGCTACTAGAAACATAGTAAAATATTGAAATATTTATATGGAAAAAAGAAACTTTATAATATTGTCGTGGTGTAGGTTTTCCGAGAAATCGACAATCAAATTTTCTTGATTGTTTAATCGACAGTTAGGAGGATGAGTTGATTTTGGACGATCTCCGAATGCGAACCGTGTAAATTCGGCTTTAGCTTTCGGTACGCAATGGACGCGCGTCAATAATTTCACGAGCATATCGAACGGCGACAAAGCCTGGATTTCTTCAAATATCTTTCAGCCAGAGATAACATTGGCGGTAAGTGCAGCAGTAATATGACGAAATTGGCGAGATAATCGCGGCCATAAAGTTGTAACAGATGCAAATGCACGCGAATTTGATTCCATTTCGAGGAGGAAGCTCGCATTTGGTGCGAAAAACACGTGCGTAAGTCTTAAGCGACGTTACAGGAGAATCCGAAACATTAAGATAATTCAATTAATTAAGGACGAGTTCTCGGCCTCAGCTTCGGATACGCGGTGCTTTCTTGATCGGCGAACACGGCGTATTCCCGTGCGTTATTCGCGAGTCGGCGTGGCAAAGATCACGATCAGATGCATTTTCAGATGCGAAATCACCCAGCGTGGCGGCAATCGCCGCTTCGAGATATCCCCACGACCATCCGCGGGAGACTAATGAGTTCGTTCGTCGACAAACGAGAGCGCAAATGACTCTCCGTCTTCTGTTTTGCTTCTCGTGGCTCGGAAGACTCGTGCGTTACTTGCAGGAAGCGGGAGGCGCGCGCGCGGCTACGAAATGAACTTATTAAAAATACAAATAAGCGTGACCGCATGCCGGTCCGCGGCGACCGGCGATGCGACACGCATCGTGCGTAATGCGTATTATACGAGGTGGATAAAACATTGTCCTACTGTGGTGGCGGTTAACCTGCCGTGAAATTGGTAGGAGAGGAGAGTCGGACTGACGGCGCGGCGCGGCGGCGCCGAATTCGCATCGTCACCATCGGCTCGTCTTCGCCGACGATAAACGCCCACTGATACACGCACACACACGCAAACTGCGTGCACGCGTACGCGTGCATTCCGAGGATACACGCGTTGAGAATGCATTTACTATTCATTCGGGAAGAGGACCCGACGCGTCGGCCGCCGCATGTTTGTTCAAGATACGAGCCCGAAATCGGTCTGCCGAGAAAGTTCAATTCTGCAATGAACAGAGTACAACTTTCCCCGCGTTTGCTCCGATATTATAGGTCGTAGTTTGATCTCTGGCTCTTGGGAAGTGTTGCATTGATAGAAATCGATAGAAATCGACTAAAATAATTGGCAAATCAATAATAAAAATTGATCATTCGTCGTATATAAGATCACAAATAATTTCATTGATTGATAAAATCAATTATTAATAAAATTTTGTGTAACATGATTGATTTTACTTATTATGAATGATTAATAATTAATTTCACAACTCGAAAAGCAGATCAAACGATTAGAATAAAACATCCCTCAGTCATTGACATTCTAGAAAAACCTGATTTTTCGTGAGATCAGTGGCAATTATTCATAATTTCAGTTGCAAAGTTTTGCAAATCAAAGAGTTAATCAGAGTTAAAATCGCGAAATTCACTTCTGCAATTACAGAGTACAGGAAAAAAGCTCGACCGCAATGCTAATTGCGGAACTCAGGTTTTCCTGGAGTGTCAATGATTAAGGGGAATGCCAATTATTGGGTGATTTAGCCTGTCAGTCGTTTAATCGTTGATCAGTAACGATGTAGATCGGTTATTACACGATTGCAACTATTAACGAGGAAAATTGAGATATGCATCTGCGACGTGATTAACCTCTCAAGCTAATTTCTATTTTCTTCTCCGTGATGAAATCGACGATTATATGTGTGTGTGAGCGACGAGTGACGGGCAACAGATCATCGAATGAAGCTGGACGACCACCGGCGGACGACCAACGTTCCGACGTTTCCTTCGGATATATATATTACGATTGGTAGGTTCGAACTTCCGCTCGGTAGTTTCCCTGGAAAGTAGGAAGCGGACGGTCCCCGAAGGGAGCGAACGGTCATTATTTCTGAGATCTTTATTACGACAACCGAGAACCTACCCATTTCGGCTCAATTTTCTCCCACGTCTTTCCCCGTGATCGCCACGATATACCTGAAAACCTAGATTTATTTCCCATCTCGTTCCCTGTCACATAAATCCTCTAATTTGTAAATACATACACCATGTACAATCGACCGAGGTCGAAGGAGTATTGGAGATACATTCCGCGAAATCATAGGCTCTCAATCTTCGATATCAACGATTATGTATATTGACATATATACATATATGCGTGCGCAGGTAAGCGAATAAGTTGAATTCTTTGAATTCTTCGATTTTGCGCGAAATAAAATTTAATTTTACGAGCGCAAAAATCTCGAGGACTCGTTGCGGGCCGCAATTACTCTTCGTTATCACTCGAGGCCCATGAGTGTGTGTTCTGAATTTCCACTTGAGATATTTATAAGGCACACGTGCCTCCTCATCGAAATTACATATCTCTCTTCATTATCTCCCGGGACATTAATCTTACAAATAGCGCGTTATAATATACCCCGCACAAATAACGAAATAATTTGCGGTATACGCGGCCATGTACGCGGACTAACGCTATTAATATTGCCGGCGATACGAATATCGTCATTATCGCGCGCGATAACGCCATAATAACGCCGCCGGTTATTGAAACGGGAAATCCCATCTTATTATCTTTCGCGTAGAGAGCTGTTATAAATTTGATAGAGCTCTCTCTCTCTCTCTCTCTCTCTCTCTCTCTCTCTCTCTCTCTCTCTCTCTCTCTCTGTCGAGTGGCGGGTCGTTTGCGCGGGTCGGCCGCTCGTTCAATTTGTCAGAAGTAGGAGAACCGCAAAGCGGATTCGGCCGCGCTTCCTGTGTCGCCCGCGTCGACCGCAACCGCTTCCTAAGGAGCAACAAGGACCACGAGTCCCCCGGTTTCTACGGAATTCCCGCTCCAGTTTCCGCGCCTTTCCGCCAGTCCTGTTATTAGGGGACATCAAGGAAAAAGGTGGATTTCTCGCGCGCGTGGGTGGCCTCTGCAAAAGAGGAAGAGACAGAGAGGGAGAAAGAGAGAGTATGCAATGGAAAAATTGATTAAAATATAGGCAAACGCGAGCGGTTTCCCGGAAGGAAACGCATGCTTCCGCGTCATTCGACAAATTACTCTCGTTTTCTCCACGAACTGGAAAGTCACGCCCCCCATGTGAAATTCTTGCGAAAAAATTTGCCCGAAGAAATAATTGTCTCGTGTTATTGGCGCAGTAAGTTAAGTGTATGAAGTTGGCACCCCACTTCTTGAAATTTATAATTTTGAAAGTTGTTCCAGATTGTTCTGACTTTGTACCACATTGTTCCAAAGTGATATTGCTTCATTCGAAACGGTTTTCGAATAAAACAAAAAAAATGATTTTTTGAGCTGGCACCCCACTTTTCGAAAATCGAACATGCTGATACCGCAATAGATTGTTCTAGTTGTTCCAAACATTGTTCCAAAAGCACAAATCAATAAGTTTAATTATAAGCCCGAAAAATTAAAAAAAAGTTTTTTGACAAACAAACTTGGTCTATCGGACCAAGAGTAAACTTATACTATCTTTCTTGTTCCAGCCGAGATCTTTTTGTTCTGAGTTGTTC